>NC_050177.1:44605445-44717945 GCF_008315115.2 Sander lucioperca
CTGGCTGGCAGCTGCACATTGGTATCAGTGCCACGTCTTGACCACTGCCACAAGACATGCTACAGACCCAGCAAAGCACGGCAATTCACCTGTGGACACACACACACACACACACACACACACACACACCCACGTGTGTGTGTGTGTGTGTGTGTGTGTGTGTGTGTGTGTGTGTGTGTGTGTGTGTGTGTGTGTGTCGTTCGCAGCAGGTGCACTCTCCTGCCTCATTGAGAAAACCCATATTTACTTGGGCACATCCAGCTCTGTTGGCAAATTGCACTCCTTCTCTTTCCAAACACTTCACTTCCATCACTCTCCTTCCAAGGTTTAAAGCCACACGCGGATTTGAATGCCAACACTCGTATTGATCTGTTTTTGTAACTGCTTTTAGCCAATTAACTGTACTGCATAACTTTCAAGCTGCTATGGTCGCAGTTTTGACATTAACAATGGGTCAAATGACTGCATGAAACCTAAAGTTAAAAATGTGTCTTCCTGATGAACCCACTGATAATCGTCCCTCTCTGCAGGGACTCTGAAGTTCCTCTCAGCTCTACATTTTAACATCTTTCAGCTCACTGCTTTTGTTTTTCTGGCCCACAACTTTACCTTCTTAGGTTCCCTCCCCCCGACAATTAGAAAGGGACCCTAGTCCCACTTGATCCCAAACACTACCAAGGATTATAAGAACAGATACAAAATGTGAAGTGTAACCAACTGACGAGCAGCTACGGTTGAAAACAATATACAATATATGAAAAAAAAATCCCTGAATTGACGGTTCATACTCTCAATCTCACTTTAAAAAAATGTTTTATATGATGCACCCCATGATCAGAGGTAATAAAGAGTCTGCCAAATCCAACTGAATATTACACATAATGACACACAGACCCGAGACCTGCAGCAACAGAACAATTAGGTCGAATTTGAGCCAGCCTAACTTGAGTTGTGAGAGTTAAAATGCCTTTGAAATGGCGTTTAGAGAAAAGCAGTTTTACAATAAAATTGTTCATTCAAAGTTTCATCATGAAAAAGTTTCAGGTGGTTTAGCAGCTTCTTAAAGCAGAGTGAGAAAAGCTTTACAGGAAGTTTTAGTACTGCTGAGAAAAAGATCTTTCACAATACACTGGGATCTCTGGTCAGACATCTGATATGAAAATAACAACAAAAGCATATTATTCGATCATTGTGGTCCAATACTTTAGACATATGTCAAAGCAAATATTGCCATAATGCTGTTCCTCGTAGTTTTCTTTCCTCCATCCCCTCCCTCTCTATCTACCACATATCTTTACTGTATCCATCCCACACACACACACACACACACACAGAGAGAGAGTCAGAATAAGGACAGTGCAGCGAGCAGCGAGGGTGTCATGTCAGCAGAGAAGCCGTTCTGGTGGACTGATTCCCATTAGGGGACTTGTTCAGGTGACATGGCTGACGGCAATGTACTGTGACTCAAACCACACTGACGTCAACATAGCTCACATTGTGCTTGCAGAGTAAAAATAAACGGGAAAGAAAATCATTTCCTTCACTGTGGCCCTCAAGTGGAGTTTATAACAGTTTGTGGAATTTGTAAAAAACGGCACTGAAGGTAAAATAAGCAGCTAATTTATCAAAATCCGTGCAATGTGTTAAAAAATGGTCCTGTTATCGCTCGGGTTACACACGCTCAGGGAAGTCCTCTGTGGATGAAAAAGTTTGCACTCCATTTGATGCTGTCAGACTTCACAGTTAACACTTAAAACAACAGGCCACGCCAGATATAACCAGGGGCGTCGGACTGGGGGGGGAAGGGGACTGAGTATGCAGGGCCCTCATGTGAGGAGGGCCCAAAAAGATGCTAGAATGAATAGCTGTGGATGCGGGAAGGGGCCCATAGAAAATGCCTTTCTACAGGGCCCAGAATTTTGTGCTACGCCCCTGGATATAACATCATATTTGCATGAAGTAGAGGGCACATGCCAAAATGCATTTCATCCGAAAGTCTGTTTGCAAATTGTGTAGATAGATTTGCTATTTGAAAGGTAAAGCTTTCCAATATTAACATCTTAGGAAGCAGTGGACAACCCGCTCTGCCTCCTGAGCCACAGTGTACATATGTATCCTCTGTGATATTTTTGACTTTTTGCTAAAAAGTCTTGTGATTTTAGGTCAATCCCCCATTCTTTTTTTACAGTTTGGCCCTGATATCATTCTACCTTTTATCTACCAGAACACTACTGAAGAGGTCTTATAGAGCTCAGTGGATTTGGTGGTCAAAGTTGAAAAAAGTTCAACTTTCTGTGCAAAACCTGTTGGAAAATGAAGGCGGTGCACCCTAGTACTAGTGATTCTCTTTTTTATGATGGAAAAATCAAGTCATTATTTTTTAGCTCAATCATTTTATCTTTCCTTTTTTATATGTCAGAGTAATGAAAAATGCCCTTCTGAGCATCCTGGAGCCGAAGCTGAGATCTTTAATTGATGAGGATTGTTTTGTCCAAGATATTCAATATTGAATGATACAGCAGCAAATCCACACATTTCCAAAAGTTGGACCTATCCCATGTTTTGCATCTTTGCTTGAAAAATGACTTCAAAATCAATTATAGAAAGTGCAAATGCAAACTGTCAATTCATATTCTTCTCAACTGACTAATTGATTAATCAGTTTTCAGCCCATCACTGTGTACATTCAACCCATCTATATACTTACTTTCCACTATTTTTTAGCTTGAATCTTCTTGAGATGCTGAATTCAACTCAGTGTAACAATGCCATAATCAAGGCCAAAAGTTGAAAATGGGGCATAAAGTAAGAGAAAAATGACTTGACCACTTTTACACTTCCCCAACTCGATGTATACATGTATTACAGTGATCAGTAGATAACACAGGCAGTGGGATGTTTTCTTTATCATTATGATCTTTTTCAGGATGGGAATGGAGGCCATTCATAAAAAGATAATAAACAACCTCGACATGAACCATGTCGATAAGGGCCCAAGCCGTCATTTGTGTTAATCGCCATATGAACCGCTACTTACAGTACCAGTCAAATGTTTGGACACACATTCTCATTCAAGTGAATGGGAAAGTGTGTGGGAGCCAGAGAGCCAAGAGAACATCAAATTAATGATATCAACATTTCAATAATGCAGCGGTGGGGATATACAACATCTATGCTTCTTTCTCATTTTCAAATGATGGTAATGAATCGAAGATGAAGTGAGGCAACAGTAACATAACAGACAATGGAGTCCCAGTGAGAAAAGGGGTGAGACTGAGGGGGGGAAAGGAGGGAGAAAAGACATTTTGTGCACAATGACCTCCAGTGTTTCTCTCTCTCTCTTCCTTTTTGTGTCTCACACATGCTCTGTCGGGACGTGGGAAGGCAGCTCCATGGCACTGCCCTATACTGGCCCCGAAACACACACACACACACACACACACACACACACACACACACACACACACACACACACACACACACACACACACACACACACACACACACACACACACACACACACAGTCCAGCAAAGTCATCACTGACATCTGACTGAGATAACACAGCTGTGACAATAACTGGCCTGAGAAAGTGATGGGCCAAAGACTGGAAGACAGAAAAAAAACAGAAAGACAGACAAAGTCCAGTTGAGAAAAGAAAAAACAAGATGTGATAGAACAAGTGGTGTGAAGAGGTGGAGGTGGAGAGAGCATGAGAAAACATTATGCAGAGAGAGAGAGAAATATGAGAGTCATAACGTAAACAGACCTCCACAGAGTGTGAGAAAGAGAGAATGAAAAAAACAGAGAACATGAGAAAGTCAGATACAGAACCAGGTGAGGGGATGAATAATACACATATAAGACACACACACACACACACACACACACACACTAACTTTCTGACAGACAAGAAGAGGAAGAGGAGGGCACAGCTTACTGCCAGGCAGACCAGTTTTGTAATGGAACAATATCTGTAATGGAATAAAGGCTGCCTGACACAATATCCAATCAACCAGTGTGTGTGTGTGTGTGTGTGTGTGTGTGTGTGTGTGTGTGTGTGTGTGTGTGTGTGCGTGCGTGCGTGCGTGCGTGCGTGCGTGCGTGCGTGCGTGTGTGTGTGAGAGAGAGAGAGACCTGCAGCCATCAGCACACAGCTGCATTGCAAACTGCCACCACCCACCCACTACACCCATCTATCCAATTATTTTAATAAGAGCCATCTCACTTTGCTTATTGAAGCTGTGTTGTGTGTGTGTGTGTGTGTGTGTGTGTGTGTGTGTGTGTGTGTGTGTGTGTGTGTGTGTGTGTGTGTGTGTGTGTGTGTGTGTGTGTGTTCTTATAATAAAATCTGAAATAAAATCAACAGGTCTTATAGTTTTTTCTGATGGCTTAGGCACATTTTTTGTAACTATTGGCTATTTTTGCAAAACTCTACACACAAATAAGAAAATCTTTCACCAAATCAGCAAAACATTGTAGTTCTCTTGCAAAAGCTAATAAACCTTGCTTAACTCTTCAAACCTTCGTAAAAATGGTATTTTCGTATCAAACAGTTAACACAAGCCATCACATTAATAAGCACACAGTGCGCCAACTACACACTGATTGCATGAATAAAGAACACATCTGGCTTTTGCTTTCTCTGTGCACAAGGTAGGCTATGTCAGTTTGAGGTTATACTTTTGTCATAGTTCTGTAAACATACAGGGATCCAAACTTCAAGTATTGGTGTTTATTTACACACATCAAAACAAACACAAGTATTTTTTTTTCCAAGTCAAAACACAAAATAGTAATTTCACTGAGAAGAAAAACAAAATCAGTCTACATCGTGTTGTCTCTCTGGGTCCGGCCACAAAATTTCATCTACATCACATGCAATGTCCTCTAGTCCAAGGCACCGGGGAAAATATCTCCTGGAATGCCGTATCCAGCCCTGACATGATGCCTGGTCAATATCCCCACATGTCTCCTCCATTGCCTGTAAAAGGGCTATGCGTTGATGGGGATGACGGTCATAGACCTTCCAGCGCCAGGCAGAGAAGAACTCTTCAATTGGATTCAAGAATGGAGAGTATGCGGGGAGGTTGAGTACAGTGAAGAGTGGGTGATCCGTTAACCAGTTGCGGACCAAAGCAGCCCTATGGAAACTAACATTGTCCCATATGATGACTTATCTGGTCTGCTCTGGTCTCTGAACATTAGTAAGCATGTCATGTAAGGTGTCCAGGAATGTAATGATGTGTGCAGTGTTATATGGGCCTAGGGTTGCATGATGGTGAACAACACCATTTTGACTTATAGCTGCACACATAGTTATGTTACCACCACGTTGTCCTGGGACATTGATTATGGCACGGTGTCCAATAATGTTCCTGCCACGTCTCCTTGTCTAAAACCTGCCTCATCCACAAAAAGCAGCTCATGGCCCATGGCATCTGCCTCCAAATCCATCACTCTCTGGACAAAAGAAATGCAGCACAGCAGGCCCATGCACAGCACTACAGTATGCACTTCCAGATTCAGTACCAATGATACTATAGCTTACCTGCACATAGTCATATTGCAGTTGTTTCACACGTTCACTGTTTCTTTCAAAAGGGACTCTGTAGATTTGTTTCATTCGGATTCTGTTGCGGGCAAGTACACGACATAATACAGAAATGCTCACATTGTGTATGTTTTGGAAGGTGGTGTCATCCTCAGTTATGCGCTGCTGTATTTCTCATAGCCTTATGGAATTATTTGCAATCACCATATTGACTATATGGGTCTCTTGTTTTGCAGTGAACATTCTTCCTCTGCCCCCAGCACCTGGACGTCTAGCAATTCTGTAAAGTAATAATTTCAGTATTTTTACATGTATGGTATTATTGTGTTTCTCATTAGAGTATGGCAGTGCTACAAAACTTAGTGCAAAGTGACTGTCCTTATGATGCTTGCTACAGTGTAGTGGCTCAAGTTAGGCTGAACCCTTTGGCCAGCTTCCCTCAGGGTCATTCCATGGTTGATTACATGGTCCACTATTATAGCTCTGATGTCATCAGTAATTCTATTTCTTACTCTTCTTACCCTTCCTCTTCCCCCTCCTCTTGCTCCTCCTTGTCCTCTTCCTCGGACTTCACCTCCTTGTCCTTGTCGTCCTCTCCCTCTCGCTTCTTCACATCCACGTCCTCTTCCTCCTCCTCTTCCTCCTACTTCTTCACCTCCACGTCCTCTTCCTCCTCCTCTTCCTCCTACTTCTTCACCTCCGCGTCCTCTTCCTCCTCCTCTTCCTCCTACTTCTTCACCTCCGCGTCCTCTTCCTCCTCCTCTTCCTCCTACTTCTTCACCTCCACGTCCTCTTCCTCAGCCTCCTCTAATTCTCACTCTTCTCACTCTTCCTGCTCCCTCCATTGTACTCCACACGGACAGCTCACCTGTGGCTTATTTATAGTGCTTAGGCTGATTGCAAAGTGGACTAATTATCTAAAACAGTTTTCACATGTGACAGTGTGCCAGACAGTTGGCAAAATAGTGTAAATAATAGCCATACATGTGTATAGTTTTGCTAGGAGTGTGTTGATCATTTGGAAAATGAGTGTAAAGCAGTGAGTTGTGTTTACAGTTCTGCAAAAAGAGTGTTGTGCAGTGGATTGTACCTACAGTTTTGCAAAGTGTGTGCAAAGCAGTGTTTGTGCTTTTAGTTTTGCAAACTCAGTGAGTGGTTTTGCTATAAGTATTAACAGTTTTAGAAATTGTGCTATGACAATCACGGTTAGGGTTTAAGCATTCAGAAAAAACTAATATTAAGCTGAGCTTAGGATATTACATTAATTAAAATAGTAGAAATGAAGATAGGAGGACGAGAAGGTAAAGCAGAAGAAGGAAAATAAGAAGGAGGCTAAGAAGATAATGAACAACAACAACAACAACAACAAGAGGAGGTAGAATAACGCTAGAAGAGGAAGAAAAAGAGGAAAGAGGAGGAGAACAAAAACAAGAACATGAAGAAGTAAGGAAGAGGAAGAATTTAAACTATTCTGGGAGGACAATATTACTAAAAGAATAATTCATATTCTGGGCATACACATATCTTGATTAATTCAGGGATATAAACATAGTTTGAATATACTGTGGACGAAAAACTATATTTTGGATAACGAATTAGGGTCTCACAGGAAATACTGCATTACTGAACTGTTAATTGAAATTAAAATGAAGATGGGAGTTTTGCTCAATAGCACCAACAGTCTGAAAGTACACTGTGAGTACAAACACACACACACACGGACAAATGAGGTGTTGTTTGGTAACACCCTAGAAATGACTTTGAAGGGATTAACCTCCTTAGCTTTATCACATGAGATGAGATTAGCTCAATTCAATGAACACACACACACACACACGCAGGGAAAGAAAGCATTTAGCAAATTAGTGTTGAAATAAAAGCAAAGTAGGTGAAGTGGACAAAAAGCGCACAGGGGAAGAGAGGGACAGTGCTGAAATGGTTAAACCAGCAGATCTAAGTGCGTCAGTGTTTGTGTTGTAAACAAATCTTAAACTAGAGCAGGGAATCAGAGCAGCGATTGTCACTAAAGTCAGAAAAGGCCAATCTAATCTCTTTTTCATAACCCAGCCAGTCTACATATATTGATCTGGCATCAGTGCTGCATGGGCCTTGTGGAACTAATTGTGGGAATACATCCCCAACCAGCCCTCAATCTCCCAAATAACCACTGAGCTAAGGCACTTAGCTAAGGGACAATGAACATGTTCCACTCTGGTGCCTTGGTAAATCCACTTAGCAATTACATCATTACATTCTGGAGATGACTAGAGGATATTAAAGAGAAACAAAAAAAACACAAGTGCAGGATAGAATTTTCTTTATAACAATATTATGTGCCGCATTTCCAATCTACACCATACGCAGATAGAGAGGAAACAGCAGAAAGCTCTGTCTTTGCCAAGTGTTGTGCTAACATCATAATTCTTCGCTTTCCGCTCGCCATTATATTGCACCAAATTATATGCAGATGTCTGCGCTAGGGATGTCAAGAGACCCGGTACTTTGGTACCAAAATTCAGAAAAAGTGACGGTACTCGTTTTTCTACAGTACTGGGATACCGGGGGATGCAATTCTTCCGGACCTGACGGGGGCAGAACATGCCTACAAGTGTTCTAGTCGGCCACTAAATGCTGGAAAAGAAAAAGAAAGCTGACCGGCACAGAAAAACAGAGCGTGCACGACACGTTGCTCACTGACAGCTTGACCCGACCGCACTCAGCCTCTGGCTTTACCATACATTTACAGCAACGGCTTTCACGACTTCACCTGGAACTCCCAAACAGAAAGTTTTTGCTATCGACTATCGTGTACTTTTGGTGGTATCGATACCAACTACTACATTTTTGGTATCGTGACATCCCTAGTCCACACCTCTGCGTGTGTGTGTGTGCCGGAGCCCCGCTCTTTGTCAACATGCAGAGAAGACAGATAACCTCGCGCTTACATGCTGTCACGTACCGAAATTTGGCACCGGTTTATTTAACATGAATCAGTCCTCAGTAGTTACGATGTCATTTTGTCAGTACCCAAAAAAGTACAGAATTCAGTACACAACCCTAGTTAGCATGCTAAGATGCACTAGCACTAAACACAGATACGTACAGATGAGACTCATGGAAATGGTAAAATAAACCTGGTTAAAAAAAAATGTCAGTTTTGCAAAAAAGCCTTTAAGAAAAACTGAAAGTATTAGTCTCACTCTTCTGGGAATAATGACCTTATTAGAATTCCCCGAGATAAACAGTCTGGTCACATCAAGAGCCCAAATCAGATATGCTAAGGTACTGATCAAACTGCTTGAGGCAAGAATTCAGTGAGGGTTAACACCACTACTTTCCTCTTATCCCTTGCTGCTGCAACAGTGTGAATTTCCCCATTGTGGGATTAATAAAGGATTTTGAATCTTGAATCTTGAAATATATCCAAAAACAGGACACTGGCTGGACACTGAGTTAATTGTCTTCCAAAACATGTTCAATCTTCGGTAAAAGTCAGCTTTCCAACATTATCTCTGCAGAGGTCTGTCCCTTCAGCTGAGGTGGAATACGTGACTGAACTGGTCCCAGATCACACTCTGAGGTTACGATAGTGAAGCGAGAGGTCAGAGTGCTGCAGCTGTCTTTTGTCATGTACGGCAGGGCAATAACATCATTGGCTCAGTCACATAGTGGTTATGCAACAGAGAAAGAGGGACTACCATTGCATTCATGTGCTGTAGTTTCAAGAAAATACCATTCACTTCATGTCCCGATAAATTCAACAAATGTGTGCACATACGTTTTCAGGTAGTAAAGGCTTTGAGTTGTCAATGGCTTCCAATATCACCAATATGGTGAACTCTGAGTGCACGCATTAACAATAATTGATACAAGTCTATCCATTGTGCCCCAGTCCAATGAGTGCACTCTTCAAAACAGCCCATCTCAGAGTTTCTATCCTCAGTTATCTATTGTTATGCTCCCCAAATGCACCATGAATGTCTGTACTGAATTTCATGGCAATATTTCCAAAAGTTGCCATGACATTTCCCTGTCAACCTGTTGGTGGCACTAGAGGGAAACTCTGGGGATCACCCATGTTAGTAGGATTTATTCTCGGGGTACAATGAATGTCTCTACAAAACTTCATCTCAATCCATCCAATAGTTTTTAAGATATTTTAGACTGGACCAAAGTCATGGACCAACCAACTGAATTGAATTTCCATGATGAATAACCTGAGGAGAGTTTTAAAGTTTAATTTATGAATGTCAACTATTTAGTACATGATCGGCCCAGACTTGCTGTCTATACCAAGAAGAATGAAGAGAGCACAGAATGAAGGATCTCGTCTACAGATTATGTCATGTTTTCAGGGCAGTGAGATGACCTGTTTGTCCAGGCTCTGCTCTGTGGGACCCCAGGTACCTCCACTCCTGCTGCTTTTACTGGAACAGAACACACAAATTTGCACACAAACCCACTGATATCCCCATCAAAATCCCCACTGCTAGTCCACTGATCCAAGTGAATACTACTTGTCCAAAGTGCGCCACACACACTAACCCCCCCTAAGTTCTTAATAAAAGTCTTAAGACTGGAACGTTTTTTCCTACATTGGAGGGTTTTCTGTAAACTGAAGTGATGTCACTTGAATGTGCTGCAGAGTTGTTAAGCAGTAAGTATACATACCATGATGCCATCTGCATTGTTTCAAAAGAGCATATAGGTGTATACATGCCCTTGACATATATGCAGGTAAAAGAGAGCTGAGACTTTTAAAAGGTTTATAATGCCTGGGGCTCTACTGAAGACAAGTGTATCAACCAAAAGCCAAGACACAAAAAGCAGGAAAAACTAACCTGTTTTTACTATTTCTGATTGACCATGATGTCATGAAGTTGAGCTCAACGTTGACAAACAAATTCATGCCATTGACCAATAGTACTGTACATTGTCTTAACAGTACCATTTAGGGGATTGGACAGAGTCCAGAGCTACATAAACTAATATAGCTTATTAGCCACGTTACACCATAACCTTACTGATGTTAATATGAAAACAATAACAGATTTAAAAGGACAAAGCAGATAGTCAAAAGCTGTTTTAGGCCTGCGGATAAAAGGGATCCAAGCAAGTCAAAAATGGATTTAAAACTGTAGCCAACGTTTTGGCTCTATGGCCTATATCTGAGTTAGGAGGCATCCTTCCCACGATAAAGGCCATGACAGTGAAGAACTTTTAAACTTTCATGATTACCAAACACAATACTGGCATTTTAACTAATTTTCAAGTGGAGTAGGAGATGTTTTTCCATACCCCAACTTACAATCTTTGCCATCAGGAGCTAAGAAGCTTTCCAGCCTCTTAATTTCCTGCCTTCTTAGCTGAGATGATTAACTTTTGGTAAAAAACAACCTACAGTGCCAGTTCCATTGTACTCTTATTGTATTATACATGTTCACCTGCTAACGAGGTAGAGATGATGTGACCCTGCCCGGAGGAAGCCCGGGGCCCCCGTCTGGAGCCAGGCCCAGATGGAGGGCCCGTCAGCGAGCGCCTGGTGGCCGGGTTTGCCACGGAGCCCGGCCGGGCACAGCCTGAAAAAGCTACGTGGCACCTCTCTCTCCAACCCATGGGCCCACCACCTGTGGGAGGAACCGCTGGGGTCGGGTGCGCTGCCACATGGGTGGCAGTGAAGGTCAGGGGCCTCGACGGACCAGACCCGGGCAGCAGACGCTGGCTCTGGGGACGTGGAACGTCACCTCTCTGTGGGGGAAGGAACCGGAACTTGTGCGGGAGGTGGAGCGCTACCAGTTGGATCTGGTGGGGCTTACCTCTACGCACAGTCTCGGTTCTGGAACCATACTCCTGGATAGGGGTTGGACTCTTTTCTTCTCCGGAGTTGCCCAGGGTGTGAGGCGCCGGGCGGGTGTGGGGATACTCACAAGCCCCCGGCTGAGCGCCGCTACGTTGGAGTTTACCCCGGTGGACGAGAGGGTCGCCTCCCTACGCCTGCGGGTTGTGGGGGGGAAAACTCTGACTGTTGTTTGTGCGTATGCACCAAACAAGAGCTCGGAGTATTCGGCCTTCTTGGAGACCTTGAATGGAGTCCTGTATGGGGCTCCAGTAGGGGACTCCATAGTTCTGCTGGGGGACTTCAACGCGCACGTGGGCAATGATGGAGACACATGGAGAGGCGTGATTGGGAGGAACGGCCTCCCTGATCTAAACCAGAGTGGTTGTTTGTTGTTGGACTTCTGTGCTAGTCATGGATTGTCTATAATGAACACCATGTTCGAACATAGGGATGCTCATAAGTGTACTTGGTACCAGAGCACCCTAGGCCAAAGGTCAATGATCGATTTTATAATCGTTTCATCTGATCTGAGGCCGTATGTTTTGGACACTCGGGTGAGAGAGGGGCAGAGCTGTCAACTGATCACCATCTGGTGGTGAGTTGGGTCAGAGGGTGGGGGAAGACTCTGGACAGACCTGGTAAACCCAAACGGGTAGTGCGGGTGAACTGGGAACGTCTGGAGGAGGCCCCTGTCCGACAGACTTTCAACTCACACCTCCGGCGGAGCTTTTCGTGCATCCCTGTGGAGGCTGGGGGCATTGAACCCGAGTGGACAATGTTCAAAGTTTCCATTGCTGAAGCTGCGGCGGGGAGCTGTGGTCTTAGGGTCTTAGGTGCCTCAAGGGGCGGCAACCCACGAACACCGTGGTGGACACCGGTGGTCAGGGAAGCCGTCCGACTGAAGAAGGAGTCTTTCTGGGATATGTTATCCCAGGGGACTCCGGAGGCAGTTGCAAGGTACCGAAGGGCCCAAAGGGCTGCAGCCTCTGCCGTGAAAGAGGCAAAGCAGCGGATGTGGGAGAAGTTCGGAGAAGACATGGAGAAGGACTTTCGGTCGGCACCAAGGTGCTGCTGGAAAACCGTTCGCCACCTCAGGAGGGGGAAGCGGGGAACCATCCAAGCTGTGTACAGTAAGGATGGGACGCTGCTGACCTCAACTGAGGAGGTAATAGGGCGGTGGAAGGAGCACTTTGAGGAACTCCTAAATCCGACTAATACGCCCTCTATGGTAGAGGCAGAGCTGGAGGATGATGGGGGATTGTCGTCAATTTCCCTGGTGGAAGTTGCTGAGGTAGTTAAACAACTCCACAGTGGCAAAGCCCCAGGGATTGATGAGATCCGTCCAGAAATGCTTAAAGCTCTGGGTGTGGAGGGGTTGTCTTGGTTGACACGCCTCTTCAACATTGCGTGGAAGTCGGGGACGGTGCCTAAGGAGTGGCAGACCGGGGTGGTGGTTCCCCTTTTCAAAAGGGGGGACCAGAGGGTGTGTGCCAATTACAGGGGTATCACACTTCTCAGCCTCCCCGGTAAAGTCTACTCCAAGGTGCGTTGCTTTCTTACTACTGGAAGTGTGATTCCTGTTGAATACATTTCAACAAAAAAAGAGAGGATTGAGAAGGAGACAGCCAGGATTTGACATAAGCAATGGCCCGAAGGCCCGGGGCCAGTAAAACAGTATGTCGGACAATATTGTTTGTGCCAATCAAAGTCACATGTCAGTTCTTCTAATTTGATGCCAATGTTAGGTGCAACACTATCTAACGTTGATTAGAAAAGGAGTTCGCTAACGTCAACAAACGACCGCCAGCACACACCACAGAGTCCACACAGCTACGGACCTTCAGGAGCGGCTGCAGCAACTTAAACCCAGCCAGACCGGAGATGCTGTCGCGCTCCTGCTTCACCGGGAGCTAGCTGTTAGCTCCCCTTGGCCTCCGCCGGACAGAGACTCCGGTCTCGATGGCGTCCAGTTGCTGCAGCCGCAACTCGACCCCAGCAGCAGCTGCTGTTTGCTGCTATCCTCTCTCCTCTGGCGAAGTAGTGTCCTACAGGCTAGGAGTGAAGCGGAGGGTGATTTACTAGCTAACGTTAGTTAATTGCAAAGTAAGATTCCCTAGTGCTGCGTTCAAATGCTGTCAGAAATGTTACAATCATTTCAAAATGAACGCTTATTGTAGCCCTGTAAACATGACTGGGAAATATTTAGGTTACTACAATATGAACCCAAAGAGGAAACACACTTGTTACCAGATGGCTGTTGTTTGAATAAAATAATTTGACTTTGAGTTTCTGATATTTGCCTCTTCTCCTCTTCATTGTGGCAAATTAGCTATGTTGCACAATTTAAGAACAATAACATATGTACCAAAACCATATCACAAAAGTTATCAATGATTGCTCTTTCTTTAACCAAAAATACACAATATTGATTCATGATGACAATCACCGACATTGGAAGTTTACAAAGAGTGAGTGAAGGCAGAAGTGTCATGGCCATAACTCAGTGAAACTATAGCCAGCCTTTCATCTAAATTAAAACATGCATTACTATATTATAACTATGAATTACTAGAGTGTAAATCCAACTAAATTGACTGAACTCATATTTGTAGATGCAGAATAGTTTTTGTTGTTGTTGTTTGGATGAATCATTACCATGTATATTCAATTAATAAATTAACAATTTGAAAAAGTGTTTTTTTTCCCTCTTTTTTTCCCGTGCCAGTAAAAATATACAAGGGGCCAGTAAAACCGAGCTACTGGCCAGGGGGGCCAGTGGGGAAAAATTGTTATGTTGGACACTGAGAAAGGGAATGCAGGGTGTGTGTTATAATTAATTTAAGGTTATGATGCCCATCTATCTTAAAGCAATTGGCTGCCACTGGTAAAAGTGTGCACAGATACAAACACACACCTAGCTGACTGATTTAATCAATCTCCTTTGCTTCTGCCAGCACCTCACACAGGCCATAGATACTGGCATTACTGATTGTTGCTGATACACTGAGGTGTGTGTGTTTTATGTGTGTGATTCTTGCTGCATGTAGTAGAATATACATGATAACATATGCATACATAATATACTAAGCAAAAGATAAAATGCCTTCTCAGGGCAGCAACTGAGTTCAAAGGGTGTGTGTGCGTGCGTGCGTGCGTCAACAGACTAATGATTACGTTGTTTACTTCAAACTCATTCCAAACTTGTAAATCGAATGTCTTTCTTTAAATCTCTGTCCGCCCCTGCTCAGTTCAGAGTAATCACCATACGTGTTGAGAATGTGTGTGAGATATAATGAAATCAGACTTAGTGAAATCAACTGAGTTTGTGTTGAAGGAAAGAATACCATGCAGTTGAGGCAAGGACAGTTAAAAAGGTGCCAAACAATGACAAAAAGAAATGCATTCAAAGTCATTAAAATGAAGCAAAAAGAACCTGGACTCCTGAGGGAGGGTTAAAGTCTTTCAGAGTGATGGACTTCTTAATTTCCATTTGACTGCCTCTGATGTCACCTCACATGTTGATCAATTATCCACCTACAAGCTTCTTCAGTCATAAGATAACATGTTTCGATCTTATCTAAACTAACAACTGATTGCACCCACTTCTCAGCAGGTCATCTTTTTATGATCCTTTTTGATCTTTTTATGAACATGACACGACCTGTAGATAACCTGCAAGGCCAGCAGATTAACACTTAACCCACATGTGTGTCGATATTAAATGAAATCTTTAACAGCTGTTTGACTGATGAATGATCTGGCAGAAATACTGCAACACAGAAATGACGCGTGTGTGTGTGTGTGTGTGTGTGTGTGTGTGTGTGTGTGTGTGTGTGTGTGTTCATTTGAGGTTGGACTGGAGCTCTTTTAATTACATAATCTGGTTGTGTCTTCTTGTTTTACAAATGTTTAATGGCAATTTAATATCTCAATGTTCTTTACTCTTAATATTTGCATATCTTTTGCAGATTTTCTGGAAATCCGATGCAAGATGCAAGCTAAAATTTGCGCAATTTGCGACAATTCCCCGTGTCCAGTGGCGTTATCAGCGTTGCACCAGGAGACGCATGTCCAGTGTACATGAATGTACTGTACATTATGCATTTTCAGGCCTGTATAGTATACGGTAGATGGATATTAGTTCTGAAAACAGTACAAAAATGCTTGTAAGGACAGATATATGGATGTGGATGTAGCCCATAGCCCTATGGGTCAGGCGGTGTGTATTTTTACACAATGTCCACAGTTGAGAGTTGAAATAGCTGATATGAAGCGTTCCATTTAGCTTTTTGTGTGTGTGTGTGTGTGTGTGTGTGTGTGTGTGTGTGTGTGTGTGTGTGTGTGTGTCCATGGTTAAAAACACTGTTGAGTGCCAGGTTAACCTCACTGCCTGTGTGCTGAACTGAAATTGCAGCGTGGGTACAAACAGTAGGATATTAACACTGGTTAATCTCTATCAGCCGATAGGCTGCCAAACACAATAGAGACCAATGTCCACATTCATGTGTGTGTGTGTGTGTGTGTGTGTGTGTGTGTGTGTGTGTGTGTG
Organism: Sander lucioperca; assembly: GCF_008315115.2. Lineage (NCBI taxonomy): Eukaryota > Metazoa > Chordata > Actinopteri > Perciformes > Percidae > Sander > Sander lucioperca. The sequence continues at coordinate 44,621,387 of NC_050177.1, forward strand.
TGAGATATTACACTTCATATAAAGACTTGTGTTTTTTTAAACAGCTCCAAACACAATAGAGACCAATGTCCACATTCATGTGCGTGCGTGCGTGCATGCGTGCGTGCGTGCGTGCGTTTTTTTAAACACTGCAGAAGCCAATGTATCAGACGGTTGCTGCATCTGAAAAATGCTTGTATCTGTTAGTGTGTGTGTGTGTGTGTGTGTGTGTGTGTGTGTGTGTGTGTGTGTGTGTGTGTGTGTGTGTGTGTGTGTGTGTGTGTGTGTGTGTGTGTGTATCCCACGCGGCTGTCAGTGTGTATCAGTCACAGCTCTCACATGCCTGAGCCTAGTGCAGTGCGCCATAATATGGCCCCCTGGCACTTTATGGGGGCTAAACCCCAGGTTTTCCTCTCTCTCTACCTCCCTCACCAGATGAGAGAGGAGGAGAGAGGGCAGGTGCAGAATTGCTGAGGCTTGGGCCAACTTATTAGAGAAAGATCGATGTGTGTGAGCTCTCAACAGTGGCAGCGGGATATGGGAGGACAAGCCAGCACATACACTTTTGATCGTGGATGGGAGGGATGGAGGGAGGGGTGAGGAAAAGCTAAAAATAGGATCTATCGATCCAGCTTTAATATGAATATAGTGGAACAAAGGAGAGAAAAAAATGCAGCACCCGTCTCAAACTCAATCAAGTGTTCCAAAGGCCTGGTCGGCATTTTTCAAGTAATACATCACACACACCAAGTATACTGTAGAATTATACACACTATCTGGTGTGCACACACACACACACACACACACACACACACACACACACACACACACACACACACACACTAATTGCAGCTGCATAACAACAGTGAGTTATTTGGATGCAGATGCACAAATGCAACAAACTGTTTCTGCCTGCACGGGCTGAGTTTTCAGTCCGACAAAAGATCTGTACAAACACTTCTCCTCTTCATCACACACACACACACACACACACAAAAAGCTAAATGGAACGCTTCATATCAGCTATTTAAGCTCTGTGTTTCTCACCTGGACAGGGAGAAAACAGAGATGGAGGGGGTGAAGAACAAATACAGAGAAAAGGCAATTTGAGATGCCTCCTACACTCTCTGTCCTTCCCCAGAGATTGGGAACTGAACACACACACACACACAACACAGGGAATAGGACTGGCTATGGGCGAGCGAGCACAACCATAGGTGCCATAAATACTTTTTAAAAAACACCCACCTATGTTAAAAATAAAATTGAGTGATATTCCTGTTACAGTATGAACAGAGAGGGAGACAGAGAGAGTGGGACAAGAAGTGCAGAGCAGAGTTGGGTGGACATGACGAATCCTCTTCATAGTCACAGGCTTCCAGTATTTTTAACTGGGTTTAGGCAGTTGTCAGGTTGTGAAATTCTGTTACTCAACATGCTTGATGCGTGATATCAGTCATTGAAACCCGCAGTGTCATTACAGAGGCCACTTTTTAGAGAAATAAATACTGTAGAGAGAATCAAGTGGTAACATTTTGAGAAAACTGTAACGTGTGATTTTGAGAGAAAAAGTGCATTTTGACAAAAGCTGCATCTTTAAGCTGTAATATCACCTTTTTCTTAAAATTATGACTATTTTTTTCTCAAATTAATTAATAGATTTACCTGGCATTTACATTTACAGCATACTAAGTGCTGTACACAAATCATCAAGCAAATTGTGTCAGTTTTAGGATCTGGATCTGATTTAACAGTAATAAATATCCAATAGGGGTGGTATGGTTCATGAAAAAACATCCAAACTGCTCGGTTCGCTTGTCTCGGTTCGGAGCGTGTGTGCGTCAGTACACTGTTAATGTGCACTAACCACTTACTGCCGTAGTGCCCACTTTCGACACCTATGTTAAAACACTTACTGGAAACGACGAGGGGGATTAGCGTGACGAACGCAACACATGGCAGCTGATTGGACGAACGCGTCACGTGGTTCTTGCTGCTCCTGAATTTCAAAACAGACTCTAATGGCAGGGTTAGGGTGAGGGTTCTGAATACGATCTCGCATTTTCCGAAAATAGTTCACTGAAACGTGTTTCTGACAACATTTTAAGCGAGAAATAGGCCATACAGTTGCTGAATCTGTCTGTTTTTTTGATCGACAAAGGTCAGTTTAAAAGATTTTCGTCAGATTTGGAGTGGCGCCGAGCCGACCGCTCCTCAGGTGGAGTGTGGAGTGCTGCTGCTGCAGGTCACGTCACATGCAGAAATGTCAAGTGGGAGAAATAAGGAAGGCTACCCGGAGTTGGAGGATGCGCTAGCGTCGTATAAGTCTGGTGGGTGGGAACATTTTGGATTTCATGTTACCTATGATGACAGCGGAAATAAAACAATAGATAGAACTGCCACTGTGTGCATGTATTGTGCAACATGCATTCAATATGCTAATTTTAGCTATATATCATATGCTGAAGTATATTTCTGGAGTGTTAAAGATTAAAAAAAAAAAAACAAGAACCGTAGAGAACCGAAAACCGTGACCCTAAAACCGTGATACGAACCGAACCATGGATTTTGTGAACCATACCACCCCTAATATCCAATATTGGCTTATCACAGATGCATCATATTGCATGTGTTGGCAGATATGAAAATAAAGATAGATGTACAGAAATGTTTTATAGGCTCAAATGTTTGTATTTTTGACCATTTGCTTATTCAATGTTGTGTGTATTTGTGTTCTCGTCTATTAGATAATTTCATTACTGTTAATAACTCAAATTTACTTAATGACTGTTTTTCATCTCATTTCTTAAGTTTCTTTGATACTAATCTGTAAAATATCCTTCCTCAAGACATATCTGTGTCACAACAACTTAATGACTAAATAGCATAGTTGGCAACACATATTTGTTCACGCACAGTATTATAATGTAATATGTTGTTATAAAAAATACATTAATGTTGGCTGTTATATTGGTATTAGATTTCAATTTATTCAAAATATTCTAATGTTTAATATCTGTATTCTGTACCGGCTTTAAACATCCCATACTGATCGAGCTATAGTGGGCAAATATTTCAAATCAACAGAAAAGGTGTATTAGCACTTTAAAAGTATGTAAGACTGGGCGTTCAATGGCCTAGTGGTTAAGATGCATACCATAGTACTGCAATGACCGGGAACCTTTGTTGTAAGTCATATCCCTCTTTCTCTCCCTGCATTTCCTCTTTGTGCGAAACACCAAGCAAATTTCGGCCAGTGAAATATTGCCTTGGGGGCGTGGTCGCGAAAACAACACGCCAGACCGCAACAGAACACCGGCTGCTAGGCAGCTAGCAGAGAGGGTTGAAGCTAGGTAGTATAGGTAGCTAGCAGGTAGTTTGCTAGCAAGCTATTGTTGCTATTGTAGCTTGTGAAATCTGTGTTGATACAAGCGTCAATGTTCGCCAACAAAACATGTAATCAAACAAATGCACAAGTAGCCTAGCTGCCTGGCTAGGCTTACAATGAAATCCAATGTCCGAACATGCTAGCGATTAGCCTGTCGGCTAGCTGAAAAGTTTGAGTGTTTAAACTAACATATACAGTGGTCTATTTAGTGGTGTATGTGCCCTGACTAAGTTTGTGTGTCATATAAATCACAATTTGTGTTGATACAAGTACCAATGTTCGTGTAGAAACATTTTAATCACATACAAATTTTCATGATACAGCGCTGATAACCTCCGCCATCTTGGTCAGACTTTGTTTGTAACTCCCGCCTCCAAATACAAACACGCGGACCTGATTGGTTCTCGAGTGGTCCTCATTTGAATAAAGTTAAACTTTCGTCAACTTTGTTTCGCTTGCCTCGGCGATTCGCTCTCATCTCGCCAGTGAAATTTCACTGTGTGGAAACCTACCGTAAGAAAAAAGTATGGAATAGTGACGACAGATATCAGATACCAGTGTGCAAACGCCAGCATCAGTCAACTGGAATCATTATTTCATATCATCCTTCTCCTCTCCGCTTTTTGTCCCTACAGTACATCCACCTGTGGCACTCACCCTCATCTTTTCAATCACCTTCTTTTGTTATACGTCTTAGCCGGGTCGCCCTAAGGTGGCATCAGGTGGCACTGCAGTCTAACCAGCACAATGGTCCTCTTTCTCCCATAATGTACTCTCTCCCGTGTGAAACTGAAGAGAGGGTGCATTACATCAACATGCCTGCTGCCGTGCAGGTGTCATTGCAACACCAGTGGGTGCTCACTGAGTACCAGCCCTCCTACTTGTGTCCTTTTCCATGGAGAACAGGAGAGGAGAGGAGGATGAAAGGATGAATGACTTCACTCTCAGTTGTTGAGTGAAGAGAACGTTGCTTGTTCACACCGGCCTCCATAAGCACACATCACGGTAATGCATTGTAAAAATACCAACATATATTCTTTGATCGAAACACACCTGAACACGCAGGGACATCAATAGTCCACGCTTGTTTTCTAGAGAATGCCAGTCATTGAATTTTCAAAGAATTAAACTTTTTGGTCATCTTGGAATCTCAGTTGTCAAAAATGTGATTTAGGGCAGTACGGGATTTGGGGGTAAAAGATGTCGGAGAGAGAAGATGCAGCAGTTGATATACTGTGAGAGGTTTTACACTCATTCAGTATGCCTTCCACAGGGCCGGGCTGTGTGAAGCACTAGTCATCAGATGAAATAAACAGGTTGGAAAATTGGGATTTCTGGGTTTAAGTATTTGAATAATGCTTCCCGACATGTGAGATCTGGGAGTGAATTCTTTCTCTCTCTCCGATAGAAAGAGAGGATGAGTGGGGAAAACTGTGGTAACTGTAGCCTATATGTGGCTGTGTGTGTGTGTGTGTGTGTGTGTGTGTGTCTCTGTCCGTCCGTCTCTCCGTGTGCCTGATCGCGTGTCTCGCTGTGAGAAGTCAAGACTATGAACCTACAGTGAGACCTTGCCCGCTCAGCACGGGTAGGAGAGACTAGGCTACAAGACCGTCAATACGTTTTGAGTATAAGGTGAAAGAAAAGGACAACATAAGTTTAAGTACTCCTCCACGACTCCTCCAAATCACAGAGAACACAGATGGGATGAGTTATATTTTGAATGTGCATAAAGTTTTGAACATGAGCAGAAATCTTGCTGAAATATTACAGTCCAGGGGTTTATTAATTCATTAAAATGAATTAATGTATCATTGAGGTGAATAATTGTCATGTGCACATTTAAGGAGGTTACTTCCCCAACAAAAGACGCAAAAGAGGAGGGAGGAGTAAATTATAGGCTACATGTGTGCTGACTCAGATATAATTAGAAAAGTCGATCCAAAGGAGAATAAATAGTTGAAAGCAATACAGAATGCCTGAGAGCCTTACTGCAAACTACTCCATTATGTTTTTATATTTTGAATTGTCCCCTATGTTTCCCTTTACATATTTCCAGCATAAATTGATTCAGAAAAAGGTAGAAATAGGTGCATAAAAATTCACCTGAATGCAGGAAATTAAGTGTTTAATGTAAAAAAATTCTGGGGGAGGACCCCCAGACCCCCCCCCCCATCATAGGTCACCACACAGATCTGGAAACAAAACCTTGGCCTTTGGGTTGCCAGGCCAGTTATGATTAGGCCAAATGTTGGTGCCATCTAAATTACATCTACAAACTGGAAGCTAAAATGAACATATACTGGTTATTAACAAGCTGGGCAAGCCAATTGCTGTTTTGCATTGCATTCAGTTTATTTAAATGGGTCCAGGCTAAGCCCCGAATCTACTCAAGTCCTGGAAACGCCCCTGATGTCTACACAACTGTGTAAGTCGATTGACTTCAAAAAGTTCGTCACTTTACTCGAATCAAAGTTCAAAACACCTGTTCATGTATGTCTTCTTTAATCTGTTGGCTATTTAAGTTTTTTTCCTGGAACACGTCACTTATACATTTTGCACTTACTGCTGCGTCTTGTGTAGACTGTTTACATATTTATGACCATATGTAGGCTACATTTTATGTACTGGTGTTATTGTTGAATACATTGTGAATACATATTTCTAAAATTGTTTGATGTTTTTGTTGAGTTATTATTACACAATACTTTTCTGACCTTTTTGAATCCCCCGACAAATAACCCACATTACAAAAAAAGACTAAAACTAATAAAAACTAAACTAAAACTAAGCATTTTCAGAAAATAAAAACTAAACTAAACTAGCAAACCCACTTTAAAAACTAATTAAAACTAAACTGAATTTGAAAACAAAAAGTCAAAACGAAATAAAAATAAAAACTAATGAAAAATGCAAAACTATAATAACCTTGGTTCACACACACACACACACACACACACACACACAATAGAACCAGCCATCTGGAGACGTGCTGTGTCTGCTGCTGTGTCTGCTACTGTGCCCTATCAGTTTGCTGATTCTGGACCTTTAATACAAGTAGGATATTATTGAGAAACATCTGACTCCAGTATTTCTCCCTGAACACATAGTCCCGGTCAATGTACTGGTCTGACCTGATTTAATGTGGCTTTTTGATCAGATTCAGCTAATTGAGCTCTTGAAGAGGAGAGTAAAGTTGTTATTTTTTAGCTTTTTCACTCAAAACAGCTGCGTGCTGTGGCCAACAATGACGCTATAAGAGCAGTGAAACTGAACCAAAACAGTAAAGTTGTGGTTCGGAGACCTGACCTGAAACATGACACATTGTGTTCATGTTGTCATTTGATACATTGTCTCATTGTTAGGTTTCATCTTGATCATCAACCCCATGATCATGGACTGGATATTCTAGTGAGGAAATGATTAGTCAAATCATCAATTAGCTGATCAACAGAAAATGATTCATCAACAACTTGAATGGCCAGAAAAATGGCTACAGTACATCCATGAAAAATAGTGACAAAAAATGACAAAGATGGGGAGGATTGTGGATGAGATTGGTGCCATTAGATAGACAGCGTGTACAAAGAATGACATTTGGCATATTTTGATTGACATTAATAATGTTGTCTGCAACTAGTGTTGCTTTCGTCAATGAAAATGATGACTAAATATCATCGACGAGACGAGACACAATGTAAATGCTGGTCATGTGACGACTATAATTAAATGTATAATGCAATATTGTTGACGAATAAAAACGAGACCGATTTCAATTTAATGCATTTTTGTGAACATTAGGGATTTCGTTAGCTGCTACTGTCCCTTCAATCCTAGCTAAGTGTACAGATCGCGGCTAGCTAGTTAGCTTCACTTTCGGCATAATTAAAGTCTATTTACAGTTTGAATTTCGTCACGCCACTTATAGAGCATATACCCCAAGGTCTTATAAAGCTAACTATGGTGTCCAATTTCAATTTAATGCATTTTTGTGAACATTAGGGATTTCGTTAGCTCCTACTGTCCCCTCATCCTATGGGTAGCTAAAGATCGCGTCTAGCTGCAGGCCCTGGAGCTCCATCAGGGCCTCGGCATTTTATGGTCCAGTAACCCAGAACTGGTGACTTTGCGCGGGTATGGAGCGCCGCGGGCTTCCCTTCGTGACGGAGATCCAGCTAGCTCACAGCGAGTCTATGAAGTAGGACACGCCGTGCGGTCGCTGTCACATAGCCTGCTGAGCTCCTGCTGAACTGCGACACACAGTCGGATAAAATTTGCAATTAGCCATCAATTTTCGTAAATCGGCCGATATTTGACCTCTACATAGTTGATTTCTCGCATAAAAAAGTCTCAGAAGTGAATTTAGTAATTAAATAGCGTACCTCTGAAGATCTGCATGACCTAGCTAGATTCAGAAGACTAAGCTGACCTCAGGTCAGTGGTGTAGCCTATGCAAATCTTGGGGCGTGACAAAGACTAGGTTTTGGGATCCTGACGTCAGCATCCAGCTTTGTTGAGATTCGCCCATTTTCAGCGGCAGTTTCAAAATGTGAGATTTGCTGAGGATAGGGGTATCAATGGGATTTTGAGCTTCTATGTATGCCTTATTTACCCACCGAACTGTCGTTATTCAACTATGACAAGGTTAAATCGGTTTTGCATTCTATCACCCCTTTAAGAGACATCTCAAGGCATTCCATAATGAAATTGAGGTAAGTCATGACATTAACGTAACGTTACTTTCTATTTTAGAAAGCTCATGCCAACTCATGAGGCTGTGGTTAATGTGTCTCATTTTAACGTTAGCTTTAGACGTTAGCTTTAAACGTTAGCCACTGGAGTTGAAAACGACTGAGACAAACGTGTGTGATAAGCATGTGTGTGTATATTTGTTTGTGAGATAGAGTGTAAAGTGGGTTCTTAGTTCCTACCTGACTGACTGACTCCATGTGTACTAAGCATCCCTTGTTGGCCAAATACTGTAGCTACTTTTGTCATTCATGTTAATGCAAACTGTGTGGTAATGTAAAGTTTGATTACATAACCAAAACTGCAATTTCAAATGATATTCCCTCAGGTATTTCAAATGAGATGTTTGAGTTAATGTGCTTGTTATTTATCAATTCACATAGAAATCACACTGAACTGAATTTGGCATCAACAACATGACTTTGAATACCTTATTCTAGACCAATACATACATTTAAACAAATGGTACTGGCATTAACATGCTTCCCGAGACTACTGCAGACTTTTTTTTTTTCTTTTACGGACAGTCAAGTCACTCACTCAGAGGTTGATTTACTATTGTAAAAATCATAGCAAGGATTTATGCTACTTAATATTTACAACAGTTAGATTTTCCAGAGGCTGCATCTCTCGTGACATTGTATCTATTCCTGTGCTAGATTCCAGAAATAGCACCAGTGAAATACCACCCAAGAAGATGGACAAGCCAACTAGTGCTCAGGATTTCTTTGCCACAAGGAGGTCCAACTTGAATGTATTAATTTTTTTTCTGGCATTGTCATGTGATGCTATTTTATTTATTGTTTTATTTATTGTTTTTATTTAAATTTGTGTGTGTACTTCTAACCTGTTTGGTTGGTAAAAATAAATATGTTGTAAATTCAAATCAGAGTGTCTTCTGTGTCTGGAATGGATGTATTCTTGAGTCTGTAAGGTAACAATGCTATAATAAGATAACCTAATGGGTTTGGCTAAAAGAAAATTTTGGTTTCGTCTCTACTACTAGGTACGCCTACTATACTGACTGGTTTAAATAGAATTGCATTACTAAAAAGAGACTAAAATACAATTTTCATTAACTAAAACTACACTAAATGTCATCAGTTTTCGTCAACTAAAACTAGACGAAAATAGTTATGGATAATTCTGACTAAAATAAGGCTACAATGCTCAGACTTTTAGTCGACTGAAACTTGACTAGACTAAAAAGAGTATGAACGTGACTGAAACTAATAAAAACTAAAATGACAGCTTGACACAAAGACTAAAACTAAAATTAAAACAGGCCGCCAAAAACAACACTATCTGCAACCTGCCACTGCTAACCGCTTCTACATTGACTGAAAATGAAGTTGCGGGATGGATACATCAGTCACCACTAAATTGGCTAGGGCAAAATAACTTAACATGGATTTTTGTGAAATGTGAAGATGTAATGGTCATTTTCCACTGTTTTCCAAAAATTGGGTTGCTAAATGCTAAATGCTATGAGCGACTGTAAGAAAATGCAACCGAAAGCAGATTTTTGATCATGATGATGTGATAAGAAATAAAAGATGGGGAGACGGGATTTACAGTTTGGTGGTGGAATGGAATGGCTGACGAGTGAAAAACTGTACAGAAAGAAAAGTTATTAATGAAAAGAGAAAAAAAAGGAAGAAGTGGGCGAAGAGAGAGGGAGGGAAGAGGAGATTGATGGGTGAAAGGTGGATCAATTCCAGAACAAACCAGTTAACAATCTAGTCACACACTCACACTGCAACTGGGACCCAATGGGCAGACCTTCAAACAAAGCGTAGGAGTGTGTGTTTAATGTCTTTGATGCTGTATGTTGCGCTTTTTCTGTATGTGTGTCCGCATGCCTTTGGGTGCAATGTGTGCGTCCGTGCCCTCCCATGTTGTGTGTGTGTAGGAAGACTAATCGTGTGTTGTGGTGTAGTGCAGAGGGGCGTTCAAAGGCATGCAGTCATTCTCCCGGGGGGGAAAGAATGTTGCAGAATCAGTTTGAAGAAACAGAAAACAGCAGCAACGAAGCATATACACAAACAGAGAGGGGGGGGGGGAAAGGGAAAAATTCTTTAGAAAAAGTAGGAAGTAAAGAAGTCGCACCCACATAAAGAAACCCCATTGTAATGTGATGCTAAATTAAGCAGCATCACAGTCAGAACTTTTCTTATTATATATGCCGGAAAAATAAAGAAATGAAGTGGAAAGCTTTTCTTAAAATCCATTTCACAAGATGTGTTTGTGTCACGATATCTAAAGATAGGTTTGAAATACAGTACGACACACATACTGTACACGTTGGCAGTCCCCCCCCACCGTCTATTAGTGAATAACAAACACTGATAACGCTGTATATTTGTACACAAGACAGTGCTTGTTCAGTGAATAAAGAGACAGAAGGCATGTATGTATGTGTGTGTGTGTGTGTGTGTGTGTGTGTGTGTGTGTGTGTGTGTGTGTGTGTGTGTGTGTGTGTGTGATCGTTTGTTAATGTGTGTAAGAGGGGGTCTTTTACTAGCTGAGCCGTTAAAGTGAGCAGGCCAACTCTTGCAACTTAATCTCTCCTGTACTCCCTGCTGTCTCATTACACACACACACACACACACACACACACCCCTCTTATGAAGGTATAGCTGGGTGGCCAAAATCTTCTTCTTCCTTAATATCATGATATTGCATGTTTTCTAGTAATTCAATAAACAAATAAATAGTCTACAAAGTATAGAAAATAACCACATGGTAAAGCCTATTTTTGTATACTCCTGTGTGAATTAAATACTTAACAAATGAGTGTAGTACTTTATTGAATGAAGAGTGAAAATCAAGAGTATTTTCTCATTTTATTTAAGAGCTTTTGTGCTAAATGAACATACGGTGCAAGGATCATTACATAAATTGTCGTCCAAATGATGTGAGTATTGCCGTAACGCAGTTTGTCCGCTGGTTTTTCAACATCGTGATAGAAACAATATAGAAAAATATACATGATAGACATTTTTTTTTTTTTTTAAGATTATTTTTTTGGGGCTTTTCCCTTTATTGTAGTGACAGTGGATAGATGTGAAAGGGGGAGAGAGATGGGGGATGACACGCAGCAAGGGGCCGCAGGTCAGATTTGAACCCGGGCCGCTGCAGGACTCAGCCAACATGGGGCGAATGCTCTCACGGGGTGAGTCAGAGGCCGCCCCATGATAGACATTTTTATGTCGCTCAACAATATATACCTTCCTTCATCCTATTGCCTTCTTCAATATGGAAGAATGACTTAATTCTATACTCTCAATATATCACAATATCTGCTCTCCTATGTGAAATCATGGGTTATGTAATCCAGTTGATGTTAATCATAATAAACTGTGTGGTAATGTAAAGTTTGATTACATAACCAAAACTGCAATTTCAAATGATATTCCCTCAGGTATTTCAAATGAGATGTTTGAGTTAATGTGCTTGTTATTATCAATTTAGACAAAGTTATTATGTATCACGAAATCTCTATATGATTTTTTTAACAATATTGATGTCATTGAAAGACAATAACTATCATATTAAATTCGCCCAGCCCTACCTAAAAGCTCTGAGTTAGACACACTGTGGCTCTAGTTCCTGAAATAACTACATAGAGTAAAAGAAGGAAATTGCTTGAAGAATGGTGATGGGAAGGGTCAGTACATCGTCATGGCAGATACACAAACACTCTGCAACATTTCACACTATTTGAATCAAATGTCCCTCATCTAAATCAGTGGATTCCAGTTATAGAGTGCTGACATGTGCCACATCTATCAAATAAAAACATCACTTCCGTTCTGAGATTCCTTTCCACTTGACTTCAGAAGAGTGCAATTGGACGGAATATAAGGTGTTACTTAATACAGAAGCCTGGCAAGTCTGAAATGCTTTGCTTAACAGGGTTGATCAAGTGTATGAACTACTATCAGTGGAATGTGCTGTTTTAAAAAGTTCCAGAAACGCTGTTGATAAAATGCATATATCACAAGATGTATATCTTTGACTTTGTTCTCAAATATTTGTAGATCATTGAGGCCTGCTTTTAATCTAAAACTAACAGAAGCCGCAGCACATTGTGTCCTGTGGAACCTGAAACTGACGGATCAGAGATTTTGGATACTGTAAACAACATAATTTATATACCTCATGGGAATTAAACAAGGCATAAACAGTTTATTCTATTGAGCTTAAACTAGAAACACCTGTAAAATGACACATTTACAATAACAAAATCTCACTGTGTAATAGAGCTTTTTGTTCATAATCAGCTGCAGTGTATACTCTGTTAATTTGGAATGTGCTGTGCACAGCTTTATGCGCCACCTCAGACCAAAATGTGCATGTCCAATATGGGGCTTGTTGTGAGTATTTTCTGTTAATGCTGTATAGTACAGTTGTATTGCCATAATGTCAGTTGAGCATAGCCTATGACATGTTCTCCCTACACCAGGGATTTTCAAAGTCAGTCACTGGCCCCCATAGATAACATTGAGACATTGGTTTATTTGTTCACATTTTGGCACTATTAAAAGTATGCCAAATTAGCAATTAGCCGTTCGTTTGTGTCTGTTAGTCAATGTGTGAGTTATGACATGATTAGTGTTTTACTTGTTTCAGTCCAAATTAACTGAACTACAGATGTGAAAGTACAATTTTTTATGTAACTCTTTTACATTACATATGTTAATTATTTTAAGGTACGACAGACATGCAGGATATGCAAACAAGACACTACATCGCGATCAGTGTTGGGGAAGTTACTTTTAAAAAGTAGTGTTTGCTCGTTACTTCTTAAAAAAGTAATCCATTACTTTACTTAGTTACCCCCTATGGAAAGTAACTTTTTACTTTACTCGTTACTTTTACGTTACTTTTAAACCAGGAGTCTCTGGCAGAGACTGAAGTTAATTATACAAAAAACTATCTTTGACCATATAAGCCAATCTCTGGTTTATCAGTGAAGTGTCTGAACTACACTGCAGACTGGATTCTCTACTCACAGAGTGACGGCTGATTCATTATGAACGAGTCCAGGCCGGGTTGAATGCACATCAGCAGGTCATCAGTGTTACACGGTGTTAGTGTATACTATGTAATGTCTGTATCGACTTGTACTGGTCGCGCAGCCACGATGGTCCGTGCGTTGTCGTAGACACATGCAGCCTCTTTTCTGGAAATCCTTGCGTGTCCGTGCAACCGACACAAGTCCACAGCGGTCCGCTGCGTGTATGTATGAGGCCATCTCCACACCATCCATCTGTGAGGTTGTCAGCTTTGTGTCTGCCTGGCCAGAGCGCCGTCCAGCAAAAAGCCACGAAGCTTAAAACGCTCTCAAAAGTTAACTTTGGCTGCTTCTCGCCTGCCATGATTACTCTGCTACCAGCCTCTGTCACGTCCCGTGTGGAGCTTGTGAGCGTGCAGCTGAGAAGGCAGTGTCGCTGTCAAATCTGTCCCTGGGAAAAGTAACGTTGCGCCAAATTGAAAAAGGAACTACGTTTTGTTACCAAATTTTCAGTTTACCCGAAAAAGTAGTTACGTTACACCCAACACTGATCCTGATGTACATGCCGATTACACCTTCACTATTATTTTTCCAATTTTTAAATGTTTTCTATGTATCTTAGTGCCTTTATTATAAATCCCACTGCTTGCCTTTGCAAGGCACGCTCTGCGTAGCATTCAAGCACTAGGATTGCCCATGCATCCATGTTCCCGTGTTCAGGTCCAATCCTCTGACCAATGGGCTATCCTGACCCTAACCACTCAAAGTCAATGCATAACCTCAACCATCTGCCTAACCAATCAGCTGCTACACAGGGCCGGTCTTGCCAAGAAAAGAGAAAACTTCCAGTTTGGCTTAACTAAGTATTCGGGCTGGGTATCGTTTAAAAAAAGCTGAAATGTCAACTGTGAAATACACCACTCTTGAAACTTAAACTTGAGATTGTGGTCGTAGGATGAGAAAAGAGAGACCAACAAGGGAGGTGAGAAATTCAGAAAGGGTGCACACACATGCACACCAGCAGCAGACAAAGTGCAGACATGAAATTAGCAAAACACCATAACATTTCACATTTAGATAACATCCAGAAAAACAGAGACAGAGATGGAAAAAGAGAGAATATTGGTGATTAATCCACCATGCCCTGATTAGTTGGTCAGGGCCAGGCTTCATTAGCATCAGTTCAACTCTTCATCACTGCCACAATGACGAGTAGCATGAGTCACTGTGGCAGAGCTTCAGTGAGGGCAGAAAGAAACAGGTGGGATCTGCTCTGTGTGCGAGGGTAGAAGTGTTAAATTTCTTGTAAGCAGGGTTCGATTTGCCTGGGGTGGTGCGTGGGATTTCCCCTTTGTGGTCTCCATATCCCTGCCTCTGCTGAATTGTTTTTATCCCCTGTGGGGACAAAATGTATCCCCCCCGTCAAAGTGATCAATGCTACTTCACCAATACACCATTATATACTTAAAATAGAAGGATTTCAAACTAAGTAAAGAGCTGTAATGTGAACAGTCTATAGTGCGTTAAAACGATAAAATCCGAGTGGCAGTTGCTGGTTGTATTAGTTGTTTAGCCACCAATAGGTGACTGGGTCAGCAGGGTACAGGCACCGCCAGATGATGGTCCTTTCAGGAGCCATGTAGTGGAGTATAGCCAGAAAAAGTGAGCGTCCTGTGGCGATGACAGTTAAGTTTAGGCTTAACTGACTAGTTTAGGAAAAATATTGTGGTTTGAATTACAGTTTTTTTTCAATTGCTAAAGCACAATTTTGAAAACAGGGACCGGTTTTTCAAAACACTACACACAATTAGCACAACCACGCACCCAATTAGCAGAACACCTCAGACCCTTTACAAAATGAAACACTCTTGCAAAAACTATACACATAAAAAACATATTTTGTTACCATATGAAACACACACGTTTCATATGACTTAGTTCTGTTTGAACCAGTTAGACACTGCTGTTGCTAACCTAAAACACTTTTAGCAATTCTACTTCTCAGTGATGAGTACTGTAAATAAACTACACAGAGAAAGTGCAAATATACAATAAGTTTACCAAACACTACACAATACCAATGCTGCAGACTGAGTAAAATATAATTTATTTCTCTCCATATACCCAAATCAGTCAACATGTCCACATGGAGAATCACAACAACAACAACATGTCCCAGTTTTCATACAGCTAACTACAGTAGTGTGCATAACACTGTTAGCTCAGCAAACAACAGACAAACATAAAATATGGTATCCAATACAGGTTACAATCACAGAAAAAAACAAAAAAAAATATCTGAAAAAGTACAGAAAATACTAGACATTATCTCTTTGCCTTGCTGGATCTGGCCAATCTGGCAATCCCGGCTGGCTAGCAGCTTCTCTGAACCCCGGCTGGCTAGCAGCCTCTTAGATCCCCAGCTGGTTAGCAGCATCCCTGATTCCCGGCTGGCTAGCAGCCTCACAGATCCCTGGCTGGCTAGCAGCCCCCCTGAATCCAGGCTAGCTAGCAACCTCCCTGAGCCCCGGCTAGCTAGCAACCCCCCTAAATCCAGACTAGCTGGCAAACCCCCTGAATCCAGGCCACCTAGTAACCCCCCTGACTCCAGGCTTGCTAGCATCCTTCCTAGTGTCCCCGAGCTTCCTAGTGTCCCTGAGCTCGCTAGCAGCCTCTTAGATCCCCAGCTGGTTAGCACATCCCTGATTCCCGGCTGGCTAGCAGCCTCACAGATCCTTGGCTGGTTAGCAGCTCCCTTGATCCCCGGCTGGTTAGCAGCCCTCCAGAACCTCGGCCTGCTAGCAGCCACTCTGAACCCCCGCTGACGTGCAGCCTTCCAGAACCTCTGCTGACGTGCAGCCTTCCAGAATCTCCGCTGACGTGCAGCCTTCCAGAACCTCCGCTGACGTGCAGCCTTCCAGAATCTCCGCTGACTTGCAGCCTTCCAGAACCTCCGCTGACGTGTAGC
Source organism: Sander lucioperca (assembly GCF_008315115.2). Classification (NCBI taxonomy): domain Eukaryota; kingdom Metazoa; phylum Chordata; class Actinopteri; order Perciformes; family Percidae; genus Sander; species Sander lucioperca. The sequence goes on from NC_050177.1 coordinate 44,637,488, forward strand.
CTTCCAGAACCTCCGCTGACGTGCAGCCTTCCAGAATCTCCGCTGACTTGCAGCCTTCCAGAACCTCCGCTGACGTGTAGCCTTCCAGAACCTCCGCTGACGTGCAGCCTTCCAGAACCGCCGCTGACGTGCAGCCGCCCAGAACCGCAGCTGAAGTGCAGCCGTCCAGAGTCTTCGATGACCGCTCTGCTAGAGTCTTCCAGTCGTCCAGAGTCTACGTCGACAGACCTCCCAGAGTCTACGTCGACCGCTCTCCCAGAGGGTTCTCCTACGGGTAAGCCAGTGACTTTGCCAGTCACCGGCACCCCAGAGACTGCCCCTGAGGCGTTGTCGGTCTCCGGCGTCCCAGAGACCTCCCTAGTGACTTTGCCTTTGTTCTGCCCCCTTGAGACCTCCCTAGTGACTTTGCCTTTGTTCTGCCCCCTTGAGACTTTGCCTGTGACGGTCAGGCCGACTCCTGCCCCTCGTGTCTTGTCGGCGGTCAGGCCGACTCCTGCCCCTCGTGTCCTGTCGGCGGTCAGGCCGACTCCTGCCCCCAGTGTCCTGTCGCCGGTCAGGCCGACTCCTGCCCCCAGTGTCCTGTCGCCGGTCAGGCCGACTCCTGCCCCCCGTGCCCTGTCGCCGGTCAGGCCGACTCATGCCCCCCGTGCCCTTTCGGCGGTCAGGCCCACTCATGCCCCTCGTGCCCTGTCGGCGGTCAGGCCGACTCATGCCCCTCGTGCCCTGTCGGCGGTCAGGCCGACTCCTGGCCCCCATGTCCTGTTGGCACCCCAGTCAACCTCTGCCCCAGTTGCCTGGCCAGAAGGGTTCTGCCTTCGTCGCAGGCCGCCTGAAGGCTTCAGCCTTCGTTACTGCTCTCAGTCCCCTGTTGCCAAGGCCTCTCTGTTCCCCGGGCCCCAGGGCGCTGTTCCCTGTGCCCCAGTGACTCTCTGTTCCCTGTGCCCCAGGGCGCTGTGCCCCAGTGACTCTCTGTTCCCTGTACCCCAGTGACTTTGTTCCCTGGACTCTAGCCGCCCTTTCTGGGTTGTTTTTTGTTATGGACGTCTGGTATCCGCCCCTTGAGGGGGGGGCTCTGTTATGGTTTCGTACTTTTCTGTTGTCTGTATTGTTTGTGTATGTTTTTCCTGTGTTCTCTGTCCTCCCTTGTGTTTAGTGTTGTGTCAAGTTTCTGTGTTTAGTTGATGTCATGTTTTCTGTCTGCTTTTTCTGTTTCCTGTTTTATTTTGATAGTCTGTTTTCTGCCTTGTCTTGTCCTGCTTTACTTTGTGTTTTCCCGCCTGTGTGATTGTCTGATGTGCTCCACCTGTTCCCCAGCCCTGGTGTCACCTGTCCTGCGTCTTCTCGTTACCCAGTTTATTTAGCCCCTGTGTTTCTTTTGTCTCTTGTCAGATCATTTTGTGTCCTGGTGCCGTCAGTTTGTGTGAGTTTGTGTGTTCTCCGTGTCTGTTCTGGTCCGTTTCTTCCCCTCCTGTATTTCCCTGGTTTTTGACTCCCTTGGTTTGTTTTTGGATGCCTTTTCTTGTTTTGGGAATCGTTTGTTGCCGGCCTCTTCATCCGGGACTCCCTTTGTTCATTTTTGTGTTTGGACTAATAAATCAGACCTAACAAACCTTCTCCTGCCTTCCTGCCTGCCTCTCACTCTGCGTTTGGGTCCGCTATTCCTCACTCCACATAACAGCGGCGTTGACTTGGTCACAGGCGTCCTCCATTGTCTGAATGAGGGGTACCTGAGCCTGGGGCCGGAGATCGTAAACCCTCCACCGCCATGCAGAGAAAAACTCTTCGATTGGGTTTAGAAACGGAGAGTATGGTGGAAGGTATAGTACTGTAAACTGTGGATGGTGTTGAAACCAGTTCTGGACAAGAGCAGAGCGGTGGAATGACACATTGTCCTAGATGACAACGTATTGCATCTGGTGCATTTGGTTAACTGCTGTGACGATGTTGTGCAATCGGTTCAAAATTGTTAAGCAGCTGATTAATGTAACTGTAGACAGATTTTCTTTTACCTGTTTCCTTGTCGAAATGTCGTTATGACAGATGCCACTATATATCTGCTAAGATTTTGCTGAACTCTTAGTCCAGCCTCCCTCAGCGTCAATCCGTGGTTCACAACATGGTCCACTAGTGTTGCGCGAATTTCATTTGATAAATTTGGTCCTCTTCTTCTTTGAGCACATTCTCCGGCTTCAGGTCTTCCTCTCCCTCTACCTCCACCTCGGCCTCTGGCTGGGCCTCTGCCTCTTCCTCTACCTCCTTCTCCTCCTCTGTGGATTCCCCCTCTCACCCTCATTCTTCTTCTGACTCCTTCCATTTTGGTTGAAGGCAGGTGAACCTACCTGCTGCATTTTATATAGTGCTTAAACCTGATTGGTGTGTCTACAATTAAGCAATCGTGTTTGCGCACCTGGTGGCTGTGTTTAACCAATTGGTTCATGGGTGTGTTCATTTGAAAGCCTTTGCTTTGAAACTGCAAGGAAATTACATCATGATAAATTTCTGTGTCAAATGTATACAAGTGTGTTTAGTGTTTTGCAAATCACTGTGTGTAATGTTTTGCAAAAAGTGTGAAGCTGACAATGTGCTTACAGTTGTGCAAATCTAGGCCAGTGTTTTTCTCCTTGAGTGTAAGGTTTTGCTAATTGTGGGAAAGTTTTAATTTTAGTGTGTAAGCAATTGAAAAAAACTAAGACATTCCCGAGGAACGACTGAGCGTTTCCTGGGTGAAAGTATTTTGTTTTCGCTGCGAAGTGAACTCGGCTCTCCGGCTTGAAAGCGCTGTATTTTCCATTGAATATTGAAGTGCATATTTAAGTGTTTGGCATGCCTGGCACTTTATCTATGGTATTGCAAGGGGGATTTAATTATTGCATGTTTTGTTTTGTTATGCATGATCAAAAAACAACTTTTTTTCAAAAATCGTACCCTGCTTGTTAGTGTATCTCACGCCTGCCTGCCTGCCTGCATGCAGTCACTCAAGAGCTGCAAATAAGAAAAACGCCTGTTGGAAGTGCCTTTTAGTGCGAAATGTGTGTGCGGTATACAAGTATGTGTGTTTGGTAGCTTGTATAGTCACAGAGCGCTGTAATGCCTGCTGATAACCAGTGTTTGGTGCATCAAAGCATCTTTCATCTCGCCATCCAATCTGTCAGTGCGGGGACCGTTGTGCCTCAGCTGCCAAAAGCAGCACTGATCAACTCTATCAGTGGCTAAACGCTGCCAAGCGCCTGTTTAATTGCACTCCATCAACAGTAAACTAACAGCAATTAGTAGGCAGGCAAGAGGGAGAGCGACTATAATTCTGGGTTGATGAACTGAGGACAAAGCTGGAGGTGAATCTTGTACAGTACAGTGATTTCACAAAAGAGACACGGAAGTGAAGGAACATCATGTTTGAAACCTGTTTACAGTATCAATATGAAATAGTTATCTAGAACAAATATAATAGTTATGCATGGTAATACTTTTTTTCAAAGTCCAATGTGGTGTAGGTGTATTATAATTTATTCTTATTAAGTTTGTTTGTGTATGTATGTATGCAACAATCACCAAGGCAAATTCCGCATAGGGTAACTACTGTGGCAATAAACTTTCTGATTCATTAGAGGCTCATTCGGCAAACTTTCCCTAAAGTTACCAGCTAACGTTAGGGGTAGCTAGTAGGGCTGGGACGATTCGTCGATGTAATCGATTACGTAAATGCGTCGACACAAATAATTTGCGTCGATGCGTCGCGTTTCTTTAACTGTCTATGAGCATAACTCACGTGTAAATCTAAAAATAGCAGGGTTTCCAGCAGCACTTTGCAGTTTAGGCAGCCTGCCGCCTGAACTACGTCGGGTCAAAAAAAAATAAAAAAAAGCATCTGAGCGCGTAAGCGCAAGCTTATCTGTCCTGTCTGCATATTGACAGACAGCGGAGCTTCGACACAGACACGAGCGCGCGCAGAGGTGCGGGAGAACTACGTCAGCTCTGAAGTTATGAAGTCCCAGAGAGTCACTGTAATGCTGATAAAGTGGTTTCAAGTGTGGTTACAGTTTTCAAAACTTCACGCAGACAGCGTTTGCTGCGATATGATATTAATGGCGAGCCGAAAGCGTTGGCAGTGACACTTCCTCCTGAGACATGCAGGCACAACAGTGGTTTCTGTGCCCTGGTGACTGACTGAGGTTGTAAGGCAAGGCAACTTTATTTCTACAGCACCTTTCAGCAGCACTAAAAAGTCTTTGTTGTTTACATTCCTTTGCATTTTAGTTAGTTCAATTATTACAGTTCGGATTGATACCAATCCTGAGTATCTGACTGACACACCCCTATCCAAAAGCACAACCAGTTTTATTAATGTTACTCTGAGTGAGCAGTGTTACCAGAATTTTTTTTAATTTTGATAACCGTTTTGATTCACAACTAAGGTGGAAAATAAGTTTTGTGTTTAATGTATTTTTGTTGATGTTGAAATGGATTTTAAGACAGCAAAGCAAATACAGGCTACTCTTTTTGCACTTGCTCTGTTTACTTTAAGTTTTTATTTTTGTATTCCTCCTGAAAGTGACTTTATTTTGGCTTCAGGTTGCACTACAAATTCATTTTACTTGAACAGTGCAGTGTTAAACAATTTTAATAAATATAGATTTGAACCTTATTGAAATTTGTTTTGTGTAAATTGTTAATAATTGAGCAATGGGAAAATAATCGCTAATTGAAAAATTAATCGTTAGATTAATCGAAAAATTAATCGATAGATTAGTCGATTAATCAAAAAATAATCGCTAGATTAATCGTTTAAAAAATAATCGTTTGGGACAGCCCTAGTAGCTAGCTTGCTTGGTTACATTTTTCAAAACAAATCTAGTTGTAGTCTTGCAATGTGTGACCCTGCAAGATCCCCAGTCTTTACATAGTATGACAGTCTTTAACGTTAGATGTGAGATGATTGTCTTTAGATGTGAGACGCGGTCAGACTTTAGTCTGTTCAAAGTCTTCTAGTGTATGGTAGGAATAAAGACACAGAGCAGACTAGCTGCACTTGAGACACCATGCTGCCGCTGTGGATAAACAGTGATGGGAGTGTTGCGTTTGGGTCCAGCTCTGTAAGTGTTGCATTCATTGTTATTGTAAAAATACCCTTCTGCCATCTTGTGTTTCTTCTTTTTGTCGTTTAACAGCCAATGACTGGTAAAAATGTTTTTGTTATAAGTTATTGTTATTGCATTTCATATAAATCATTTAAATTTAACCATATGGCCTTAGCAATAAACAAGCCTTTCTTTAATCTTTAATTCATTTTTTGTTATTTCAGATAAAATATTTCAGTTGCACTTTTGGTAAGAGGCCACATCTGCGGTTTTGCAAAGTTTATATAAATAAAGAATATTTTTTCATTTCATTTCATTCTGTTAAAAAAAAAAATCGTATCGTGAACTTAAAATTGTGAATCTTATCGAATCGTGAGTTGAGTGTATTGTTACATCCCTAACTCTTAGTACCCCATTAACTCATTAAGCTACAGGTCATGGAATTATTTATTATTACTGTTGTCATGCTAAGGATTAAGTGTCCTTAACCACCCATCAGCCAAAAGACCAAAACAAAACTCTGAATCAGTGTATTTAGAGGTGCAAAGATTAATTGATTAGCCTAGTTGTCAACTGTTGAATTAATCACCAACCATTTTGATAATCGATTAAGCAGTTTTAATAATTTTTAAGAAAAAAAGGTTGACATTCTCTTTTTCCCACTGACATATTTGAAAGATTATTTGGCAATGAAAATAATAGTAAGTTGCAGCCCTGCAGTGTATAGTATTCTCTGGTTTTTGGAGTTCTGTGTCAACACAGGCGTGTCATCAGCATAGCTTGGTATTTACTCCACACATCCCAAATAAGAACAAGGAAATGTATGATGTCTGATAGTGTCATAATGTTGACCTCCTGACACTCATGTTTGAACAGAGCTGGTGACTAATCATCATGGATATTCAACAGTGGAAAATGTGCTGATAGATGCATAAACAGTGAGGCCATCAGCCACAATGTAGATCAGTAGACAGCAGATAAGGATTGGCAACACCAAAGATCATCCTGTCAAACCACAACCGAATGATGATACAGACGGCCTTACTGATCGATGAGTGATGTAGGTCTGGGGAAGGGATCAGCATCACATCATCCTCTTTTTGTTGTGACAAACATCTGCATGAGCAATAATCAGCCAGTTTTTTACTGCAGCCACCCACAACAGATGCTAAATAAGGCACTGTGTACAGGATGGTAAGTAAAGTTAATTCTCATGTCTGGACTGAAACTGCAAATAAACATAATGTGATTTTTGCATCAATGTGATAAAGTAATTTGGATTTTCTGGTATTTAATTCTGGATTTTTCAATATATCCATATTGTATTATAAAGTTCCATATACATAAGCTTTATGTATCTATTAGAACCTAACCAATAAATGAGCCTAGCCAATACATTGGTCAGTATTAGCTTATTGCAGATATGTTAGTATAGCTGGATGTCGGCCCATAAAATAGAAATTAGTTGATTTAATATGATATAATCCACAGTCATGACACATTATTACAGAATATAACAAAGTATAGTAGTATAGTTTTGCTGCCACTGCCCTCTCTTTAGCTCACCGTTATTGATTACAGAGCTTTCTACTTAATAAAAGGCACAGGAGGAGGAACACACACACACACACACACACACACACACACACACTTGTAAACAATTAGGCAGAGACACTTGAGCAGCTCTTTAAGCACCACCTCATCGTGCAGACACATCATTCAGACAAGGTGAAGGGCATTGACAAAGAAGATGCAGCACAGTGGAACCTTTTTAACAGTCGAGGTAAATGGGACTGACTGCATTCATTCTTGAGTGTGGATCTTTTTCATGGCACGCAGTTGATACATCAACAAAATCACCTTTATCAAAAAGGTGTTTAATGTAAAAGCATCTCTCTATAAATGGAAAATCTCAGAGCAGACACAAGCACACACAGCTGATAGTGAACTGAACATCCGCCGATGTGTCAACTCTGACTTAGCAGCTTTATCATGGCATGCAGTCACTTCAAGGTGACTTGGCTGTATTTGTCCACTTGTTTGAACCAGCTGAGCACGTACAGAATTTGACGTTTTTAAACTGTGGTCAGATAAGTGGAAACCAATGGCTGCCTTAAAGATTAACCTAAAGACTTAATTGTTAGGGCTGGCACGATATGCTTTTGTCCCGATTTGATTATTTCACGATTAATAGGTACCAATTCGATTTGTATTGCGATTTTCATTTATTGCGATTCGATAGTATGGAGTATTGCGATTTTCTTTTCCTTCTTCAACAAAAACAAAAAGATAAATAATACACTTCTAGAGACAATATATCATGAGACACTTCTAAACACCAATTGTTTTCTAAGAAGAATGCACATCATATCTCAGTCAGTCAGTCTGACATATTTCATTTGTAAAGAAGTACATGTATTTTCTGCATTTTCTGCTTTTGCTCTGTTTAGCTGAAAAGGGATATGATGAAGTCGTCATCAGTGGTACTATATGAACAGAAAATATTAAGATGAATCATTGGTAAAAAAAATAAATAAATAAATAAACAATATATTAATTCTAAGGGAAATAATCAATTTTAAAAATCACAATACATACGATTTTCAATAATCTTTTCCCACCCCTACTTTATGTACTAGGTGTGTTTCATGATTTATCTCATTTTCTACTCTGCTCTGCATTTAAGCCCTGTATTGACCTGCACTGCTGAGTACTCATCTATTAACCAGCAATATTAAGGGTTATCACTGAACCAACATCTACTTGTCGTAGAAGTCCGTTTTATATTTATTCTCTAATCCATATTTGTTAAGGACATAACAAGGGGACGAGTTAATTGTATGCCACTCGTCAAGAGACATGCCCCAACACTTGAAACTAGCTTATCTGTTGTCATCTATTGACAAGCCTATTCTCTCTCCATCTCTTAGTGGTTAATCATAAGCACGAACCTGGCCTGTGTGATCAATGCATCCTAGAACAAAAGCAAGTCAACCAAACACATTCCACCTTGTCAGGTGTTTGCCAAAGTCACAGTTATTATGAACAGTTCCTCAAGATCCCTCCACACATCGAGTCCAGAATTAGATAATCCATCATGCCCATTGTCCAGCGACTAAATAGAGCTGGATTTGTCATTTTCGCAAAGAAAAAAAAAAGAAAAATGAAAGAGAGAGAAAAATCGATGCTTATCGGCAGCAAAAGCCAGCCTTTTCACAACCTTTTGAACAGATGTTATGCAAGCACCCCTTTCTCCACAACTAAAAGCAGGGGTCAACTGTCTTGACCTGTCTTGCAAAAATAAAAATAAAGACTTTTGACTTTCTCCACAAGGTGTAATGAAGTGAAATGTGCGAAGAGGGCAAGAAATAGGAAAATGTTCAACTAAGCCTGCAAGCGAGCAGACATCAAACGGACGTGGCCGCGGCTACATAAAGCCTAATTATCACAGCAAGGCCAATAACACAGGGTTACAAATTACTCTGTGTCACAGCAAGACAGATGGCCGCAGCACACACACGCCCACACAAACACGGGGAAATATGTACTCGCAAATTATTATGTTTCCATACTTCTCCACCCGACACTTTCACTTCCCTAGAATATTAGCACATTGCCGATCAAAAACCAGAAGTTCTGCTGACAGAAAAATATGCCTTATACCAAAATATACCATAACTTTGTTTCATATAAAATAGTCTGTACCAACTGCTGCAAGTCACAGCAGTTCTGTCATTTTAACTGCTGTTAGCTTCTAAGTCAGCCAAGGAGGCAAGTAAAACATGGAATTAAATCATGGAATTGTTGCAAGTTCTAAGTGTCATAATGGGATTCACCTTTAAACACAGCCAGAGTTTGTGGTTGTGGATTTAACTCAGTATTTGCTGATTACCTTATCTCTCGCCTTATGACTCTTATCAGAGCTGCTGAACAGCCTCCACACACTCAACACATAAAACATGCAGGGGGGACAAAAGCAATGTTGGCGATAAACCTCCAGACAGACCATGTCACCTTGCGAACACACCATCACCCAGCACATTCATACGGCCTGGTAATAACAATAACAAGCCATCAAAGCCAGTGAGTAAGACAAAAAGGGGAGGCGTGACAATCTGCTGTCTGTCCACCAGGGCTGGGATAAAGAGTAGGAACATAAAAACGCATTGAATCAAGACTCCCAGGAATGAGGCGGCATTACGGACGTAATGACACGAGCAGGATGTGGCAAGCAACACACATACTGTACATCCAAAACTGCACTTTACAAAATGTTCTTAATCTTAGAGGCAATTGGCTCAATCTGATAAAATGCTGTGATTCCACATAAAGGTCTTTTCAGACAGTTAGCGACACTTCTCCTGCATACCGCTTGGGTCCACGGGGTCTCACTGAGCTCCTGGCAGACAAGCGCTCCGTGAGTAAACGCCAGGTCCTCTATGCGTGGTAACCATTGGGGTTCTGTGCACTGCTGTATTCCTGCCCGTACAACTGAATAACATAAGCTGACTGCTATCTCATATTCCTGATCACAGGTCGATTTATAACAAATAGTGGCAATCCTAGTCTTTGCTTACCACAGACTGGTACTGTTGATAGCTAAAGTTAGCTAAATTAGCATTGTCGTTACTTTATAGCCTAAATTTTTGCTTGTAAGTTTAAAGTATACGTAACATTACCCGATACATCTACTCTCATGGCGGATGCTCTGCCATGAGGCATTAAGATATTTATGTCCTAGCCCGACCCGAGCCCGACACAGTTAAAACCACATATGATGACACATATGTTTGTTTGTGTGGAAAGCCAGCTTTTATTAAGCAACTGTAGGAAGGCATTCGGAAATGTCAACAGATGAGTGCATCAGCGCACATGGGGCAACAAGCGCACGTTAACACAGGTGCGCACCTACATAATAAGCTGTTTTAAATTTAAAATGTTCAATGCCTTATCGCGCTGATGTGACCGAGCCCGACCCAAACCCGAAAATCATTTCTAAATATCTGTCCGAACCCGGCCCAGCCCGTTGGGTCCTGACGGGCTCGGTTCAGGTAGCCATCCTATAGTTCTCATGTACTGTTAAAAAAGTGTCGTGTGCACACAGTTTTGCAATCAAATTGAAGCCGGCTTGACTTGCAGTATTGTTTTTTTATTGCTTTGGAACATTCCTGTCACACTACATAAAATGTCATAAATATTAACCTCCCACTCTCGCAACTAATGCTGTTAAACACCTGATAAAACTTTACCTTTGATCACAAAACGGTCCTTTTACTTTCTAATGACATAAAGATATCACCTAACCCTATACCATGTCACTTTACCTCGTAAATGTCACTTTAACTTACCACTTTACTGGTAACTTGTTTTTAATTTCTCTTGTAAAGTAAATTTTCTTTTACTCTTTTCCTACAACTACTCTTATTTTATTTATTGTTCGTTTTTATTTCATAGCTTTTTTGTACTTCTCTATCTGTACTAATTTCTGTCTTGTGCTGCGGCAACAACACCTGAATTTCCCCTCTGGGGATCAATAAAAGGATTATCTTATCTTATTTTATCTTATGTAACAGAAACATAAACACACCTGTGTTGACATAACAGAATTTATGCTAACCTTAAGTCCCCACCAAAACTGGAACCCGTTCAGCTATTGTTTTCCATTTTTCTGCTCGTCAGAAAAAATTGAATTTTGTGCTGTACTTTTATCATCATGAATACAGCAGTTTGTAACTAATGGTTCATAGATAAATGATCTAGTGACTGTGATTTGCAGTGACCTTCCAACAGTGAGTGGATGAGTGGTACCTTTTAACTTGTGCCAAGCCTCTTAAGTTTCCACTTACATTCTTTGTTTAGGACAACAATAAAATGTTTTGATTGTAGCTGCCGTTTGCTGATATTTGGGGCTCTTTAAGTGACTAATTTCAAAGCCAAACAATTCTGATTCCAAAATTCATAATTCCAGAAAAAGCCTCTGAAACAGTGTTCAAATGATCCCGGGACACGGAAACCCAGGAGAATAATGATGGTAAACATTTGCCAAATGTATGCATTATGTAATTTTCCTTAAATACTCGAACATCATACAGTCCATCATATATACAGAGAAGCACAAATCTGACTTCAAGTTCTAGCAAAAATCAATTTATACAAATACAAACTGATGCATCAGTCAGACGTTAACAGACAATATGTTCAGGCTGGTTTTATTTTGCAAGTGCTCCTTACTTTAAGCCCTGCCAACATTTCTGTAGCCAGCCTTTCAGCCTCTCTCCCAGCCAAACTACACTGGCCTCTTTGAGCATCCACTGCCCACAACAAACCCACACAACCACCATGACTGCCAATATCACACAAAGACACCATGTTACTACAACCCACGGCGGGGAGATGGGGGGCAAAGAGAGAACTCATTTATGTTAAAAGAGGTTATTCTCACACTGTAGCTATTTTTATTTGATTCCATTTAGATGCTTCCACAATCGTGTTCATATAACAATCACCCAAGCACAGCAGGGTGAGCTGAGATTAACAGACGAGGTGGTGTGGATGGATGGATTTTTTTGCACAGAGAGCTAGTTGCACGTTCCTTTCAGAGAGCCGCAGGGCCGAGCACGAGACCCTGCCAGGGTGACAGAGTGTCCAGCGCTGAATCAGCGGGTCGCACGTTGTGTTATCTCTCACACAAAACACACACACACACACACACACACACACACACACACACAGAGAGGTGGGGTAGAAAGGGGGGACTCTTTACAAAGAAACTTTTTCAAGAGAAGGAAACAGAGGCCCAATGAAGTGTTACAGTTGTGGCCCTTCTTAATTTAAAGCCTTGCTGCCACTGAATGGGTCCAGTTGGCCTATAAAACTTGTCTCTTCAAATAGCAGATTCTTTAGGCTTGACAGAAGTTCGTCAGGAAAAGCACACACACACACTTAATCATCATGAAGGGCACGCTACAAATCTGTGCTCCTCAAAGTGGGATCTAGGAACCTCATTGGGTCCTTTAGGAGGAGCAAAATGATGAATAGTGTAATTTCTCTAAAAATGAAAATGTAATCAATTGTTTTTCCCTCACCACTGTTCCCATCTCTCCCAACTTACACAATGTATTGCTTAATATTAAAACAGCCCGTGTGGAGATCCCAAGGACAAAATTGTTATGAGCTCTGATCTCTGTCCGTTTGAGGGCCTGTGTCATGCAAATGTTTGAGAGCCCCCTGCTATATAAAACTGGTCTAATATCAAACCATTCACTCAACTGATACTTCTTCTAAACAGTGTGCAAACCCCATGTATGAATCTCAACAACTGCCTGCTTGTTATGTATGCTAAAAAAAATGAATTACCTTAGGTAAAAGGTTATGAGGCATACAGTAACTTATAAAGTTTAAGCTCAAATTCAATCACTGTTCATACTCGGGTACCCTGCATAAAAGGTTAGCCAGCATAGCACCGGACACCTGCACGACTATCAGATGCATCTCATACAACAAATTATGCATGCAAATGTACACAGCAGCTTTTCACAGCACCCAAGCTATAACAGCAATGAATTGATCTATTGTTAGAGGGTGGGGGGTGATATCAACGCAGCCTACACATACTGAGCTCCTGACACATACAGTAACCCCACCGCTATTGTACTGTTTGTGTGATGACTTCATCCTCTTGCATGTAGTAGGCTAGGTATTTCATTTATGATGGCAGACAGATTAAGATATTTGTCAAATCAGGCTTCTGAATGCAAATATTAATGAGCAAAATTCCATTCAAAAATCTGTTACGGGAGAGTTAATTTTCTTTTTGACAAATATGCACATCTTAAAAAAAAATGACTCCAGGCCTTTTACAAACCCTTAAGAATATATGGGAAATTCGGCTAACCTATTAAACACCAATCAGTATTTAATTTCCTAAAATGTCAACTTTCAAAACTTTTACACTGCTCGCTCCCGCCCACCATGGTGTCTTTTGGTTGGACCAAGACGGTGTGTGGAGAAGGCAACATGGCTGGGAAAGTTAAGATATTTTTGTTACATAAATAAATGTTTTATGAAAAGAAATTATGCCGAATATATCAGCACATTTTTTAAATTCAAAACAGACATAAAGTAATTTACTAATATACGATCCTGACAGTACACTTACACAGGCTTTCTTAAAGCGCATGGAATTTTGACAGTAAGAGTTGGCCAATATCTCGCCATACAGGAGACAAGATTATACATGAATCAGGATTGCGAAATCCAGATGCTATGATAATAAGCCCCTTTACTGTTGTAACAATACATAGTAGCTAAAGACATTCAACGTTGAGGACTAAGACAAAATAGAAACGTTTCCTAAGTTACAATGTCACCACTTCCACAGTCGCGTTCGACAACACAAGCCTCGGTCACTTTGACGTGAGTGTACAAGGGGGTTGAACTTCGCTTGAAATCTGACAATTTATAGTTGACCCTTGGTGCTCGGCAAAAAAAATCCCGAATTACAGAGATACGCTGTTTAATTCGGCATACGCATATTTCACCAACACGCATTTATTTCATTTAAATTGTAACTTTTGACCACAATTCACACTGCTCGCTATCATGTAGCCTACAGCGTTACGTTTAACGATTTGTCAGTGGAGTCTGGCTTCCCTCTTAATGCCATGAGACTGCACGTACTGTATTCACATTGAACAAAGTTCAGACTGGCAACAAGACAAACTTACCAGAGTTTGTTCATACTGCAGCGCCCGCTGGTCCGACCCGTCCCCTGCCATGGCTCGGCTGTCTCTACCCGGCGACTTGATGAAACGTTTTCAGCTTGAGATTGAGAGGAAATCGACAGCGATGTCTCTCTGTGTGTTGGACAGTGATTAAAGCATTGGACTGACTTTAGTTTCTGTATGGGAGTTCACAAAGGGAACTCTAACTACAGAATGCGTCCCGGTTACAGTAAGTTCCTTCATTTTATAGCCTCTCAACTCCCCAGCAAGATACACACTGTGAGGCGGGACTTAGGTGGTCTGAAGTAGAATTGACCCTCCCATCTGGAACAAGTGTCAATCAAGTCAGAAGGAATTATGCCCTCTGAGTTGTTTAAAGCGTTTCATGTAAATATGTTTCTCACATTTAGTTTGAAAGCTTATGCACATAGATAAAAGGTGAACATAAGGCTAAATAACTAGCCTATCAATAGGAAATGTGTGGTGACTGAGTTATAGGCCTACCTAAATCCAGGTGGATTGATCCTCCACCACACCTCTGGATGTTGATTATTAACTTCTATTTTTTTATTAGAGCAAATAATTAAATGGTTTATGAATTAATTTCTGTTGGTCCTATCCATTGGCAGTATATAGACACTGTATAGACACTGTGGCAATTGTGTTCGTTTTTTATTTGAAAACCATTCCCATAATATCACTGATGTTTCTGAGAGGATGAAACAGACGTTAAGTGACGATAGCATGTTGGTGTCACTGTCTTAAATAAGTGTTAAACATTCATGTATGGAATGCCCTATAACGGCACTGGTGGAGCTGTCCTGTCTGTGTCTGTGTCTGTCCTTGTCTTAGGTGTTTATTTTGTTATTGAGTTGTTGTATGAAATGATAGTGTATAAATGTTTAGTTTATGTCTTATAATTTCCTATTCTGTATTGTTTATGATGTATTGTACATGTAATGTGCGTATTAATTATTGCACTGTCCCATTTTAAAGAGAGTTGTAAGGACCTCCGCAATGCAGGAGCTAATGAGGGTCCTAAATAAACAAACAAACAAACAAACTGAATTCCTTATAGACTAAATAATATAAATAATTAAATTAAGCACTTATGAGCTGGCCCAAGTTTCTTGTGGGCCCTAAAAAACGACAATTAATTGAGACTTGACCAAACTTGACAAGTGTCCTTCAAGACAACATTTACACAAAGCAGGCTTTTAGTTTTACCCCGGATTTAGATATAATTTTTTGTCCTAAGAGGCTTTAACTTGTTATTGTAAAAATCTCTTATTTCTCAGGCGACATTAGAGCGAAAAGCACTGAAAGTTGTAATTGTACTGTAGATGGGTGTTAGAGTGTGCCATTTGTAAGCCCGCCCCACTTTGGAAAATACTGAGGTAAGTTACAAGGCACAAGGGTTGCAAGGTGTCTTATAACATTAAACACTTCTTTTAGTTTTAATACTAGCAGCATGGCTTTTTGGATGGGGATGTCTCTCTGTTGTTCCACAATTAGTCCAGACAACTATCCAATCCGATGGGTTGCCATAAAATTGACAGGCATTCATGGCGACTACCAGATACCCAGTGTACCCAAAGAATTAAGCCTAATAACTTTGAAGAGCTTCTAACTTTTCATCCAGTGCCAACAAGTGATAAGTTTTCACGTATCTACTGGATGGTTTGGCACAAAATTATGAACTGTTTCCAGTTGACGTATCCTGATGACTGTGGCGATCCCCTGAGTTTTCATCTCTAGTGTCACGAGCTGTTGACAAAATCATTGTTGAACAGATCAATAATATTATATAATATAACATATATAATATAATACACTCATATGAGATTAGATTCACATTTGAAAGATTATGTCTTGGAATAAAAGTCAGAAAAACTAGGCTACATTGACCGGAGGTGAATCCAAAGTGGATCAGCGGACAGAAAAGTGCTTCTGCACACTGCTCTGTGTGGCTGGGGCCTTTCAAACTTTGAGATGATCAGACGTAACCAGTTAGATTTCAAGATATGAACTATTGGCCCCGGGCAAAAGATATCTCTTCCCGAGGTCAAATCCATGCTTGATTTAATTACGCTCCAGAAACTTGATTCTGAGAAAGTGAAGTGTTTAAAGTTCTTTTGAAGCGCTGTGAAACACATACAGGGAACCTATAGCTGTCAGCAGGGAGTTTAACCTGGGATGAACTCTATAAAAATACACACAAAGCCACTTTAACACAATATGTGTGTGGGCAGGTAATCATTAGAACAGACTTTCTTTGTGTGAATCTTGGTTGTAAGTGCCAGCCTTCGTAGTTTAACCCCCAAGTTTTGAGGATCTGCTCTCTTCAAGGATAAGCAAGGGCTCTCATTCATAAATCTCATGATAGCTCTACTTCCTCTCAATGGAAAATGACTGGAGGTGCATGATAAACAGAAACACTGATGATCAACACATCTATTTTACACTAGTTATCCGGATCCGAGTTGTGATGGCAGCAGGCTAAAAAAGAAAAATCTTCTACATCCTCCAGCTTTTATTGGGGTATACTCAGGCCTTCCCGGGCCACATGGGATCTAACGCCTCCAGCGTGTTCTGGGTCTGCCTTGGTGCCCTTCTCCTATTTGATCATGCCCAGAAAACCTCCGCAAAGAGGTGACCAGGAGCTATCTTGATCAGATGCCCAAACCACTTTAACTGGCTCATTTTAACGCAGAGGAGCAGCATTTACATCATTGGACAACTCAAAACATCATGCAAAAAGAAAATAAGCATTCGCTTGTATCTGCAATTAATATTTTTTTCAGTCTCTACCCAAAGCTCGTGATCACATCACATTTTTGTTTTTTATAGGGGTGGAAAAAGTCAACATCCAACTGTGACTGAGACCAGGACAAGTCAAAATATAAGAGATGGAAAAGTACGTGGTGTTAGACAAGTGTTGTTAATACTAGACTCAGCCCTGAAATATTCAAACATAAACCTCATATTCTTTTGCTTTGACTCTCTTGTATTCTTCTATTGAAGGCTAATGCAATCCACCAGCAGCCGTAATAAAAAAGCTTGTTTGCTGGAAGCCTCAGAGTGTGACAGATAGGGCCACCAGGGGTAAAAACACCTACAGAATGGCAAATTAGACAGCTGACAACAAAGCAATGGGATGTAATGATGATAATTTATCTTTAATAAGCTGTTTATGTGTGTGCATGTCTTCAGATAAAAGACTAAAAAGGGTCATGTCTGTGTATGGCTGTGTCTCCAACATATGTTTTTCAAATAGTAAATTCTAATTCAGAGCCACTTAAGGAAAGTTAGCATTATATTATATGGGATGCTCCACTTCCCAGAGTCAATAAACTGTTATCTAATTCAAACACTGAGTAAGTGATTAAGTGTGTTGCACAACAGAATTGGCACATTCCTGGAAATAGTAATTGGAGAATGGAGGTCAATGAGAGAAAGAGGCCAGAGCAGTGACAGTGCTAAAAGCCGTTCAGCTCTCTCTTTGTGTGTGTGTGTGTGTGTGTGTGTGTGTGTGTGTGTGTGTGTGTGTGTGTGTGTGTGTGAGACTCAGGTAGGCCAGCACCTTTTGTGACAGGAGCCGCTCAGCTGTGACCGTCCAGCTCTGGGCCAGATTACTCCTTTTCATGTGGTCTGTGTTGACATGACGGAGATCAGTCTGGCTGGATAAAAAGCCCACCACAGTTCACTATTTCTAATCCTCTTTTTGGATTTCTCATCTGACGTCCTCCAGCGGTCCGTCTGTAGTCAGGGACAGAGTCTGTTTTTTCACCCTGCTGGCTTACAGTGGTGGAAAGTAACTAAGTACATTTACTCAAGCTAGTCACTTGAGTCACTTTTATTTCAATTAACACAATCCTTTTTAATTATCAGTCCCAAACAGTTGAGCTATCAATTTACAGTAAAAGTGTACTTAAGGGGTACCCTGGTAGCTCTCCTGGTAGAGCGTGCACCCCATGTACCAAGGCTCAGTCCTTACCACAGCAGCCCAGATTCGATTGCAACCTATGGCCCTTTGCAGCATGTCGTCCCCCCTCTCTCTCCCCCCCTTTCCTGTCTACAGCTGTCCTATGAATGAAAGGCATTAAAGCCCAAAAGATAATCTTAAAAAATACATTTTTTATCTCTTTTTTGGACATAAGAAATGTGTAAAACCTGAGAAATTAAACAGAAATGATATAAAACATTTTTATTAAAAATGGATGACTTAAATAATCAAAGTGAGGTGGCCAATGTCCACATCTGTTACTGTACTTAGTTCTCACTCTGTCAAATTACCAGCATTAGCAGGATCACCCTAGATTCTGATTAGTCACTATATTGCCATTGAACACATCTAAAACAAATTTCTGAAAAACCATAATGTTATAATAATTTTAAAACTACATTGGCATAATGTTTATCATACTGACAACTATTTATAATCATTGTATTCCATTCCAGTATATTTAGCTTTTGTAGAAATCATTACCACCTTTTTTGGTAGATCATGTGTAAAAAAAAAAGTATTACATAGAAAGAAATCTCTTTTTATAAAGTGATTTTAGTTATTTTCTTCTTCTTTTTAGCTACCAGTCCTTAACAACCCTGTTTTCAATGTAAAAAAATTGTATTTTGTATTTTCTAAAATCAATTTCATTTTTTATTTTATATATGTAAAAAACTTTTCTTTCCTGCACTGGCAGTTTTTTGTACTTTTTTTGTACATTTTTTTAAGACTCAAATGATCAGAAATGTCTTTTAAGGATTGGATGATTTGCACATCTTAAAGGGGAAAGCATAAATAAATTTGATGGAAAAATGATGCATTGCTATTTTTTTAATGTATCTAGACTAAAATGACACGTGACATGTTTTTTTCAAAAACATAATCTTTAGTTTCTAAGTTACACTCTGTATCTCCAGAGATACATTGCCCATTTAGGGTAACATTTTGCATTGTATTCTTTTTATTATAGATCATATGCCAACTTTTAAAACATTTCATAAACAATTAATTAGCTACATTATTTCATGTTATCCATACAACATTAGAAAAAATTGGAAAAAACTGAACTTTATCTCCCAAGATGCATTACCCATGTAGGATATAAATTTAACATTTCATAACTTTTTAAACAGTTCATCAGCCGATTTTTATAACACCTTTTTCCTGTTTTTTTTAATTCTACCATCTTCCCTGTGGTGCCCCACACCAGATATAGTCTATGGGCAATGGAAGCTGTTTCTTATACTGTAGAAACGGCTGACAGAAATTTCCTGAAAACATGTGTACAGTGGTGAATTCATAAGTAAAAGTAAAATAAAAAGTAATCAATGTTGCACACCTTTATCCTATTCAATATCTATAGAGAACAGGCCTCAAAACATAAGTATATCTATGAGTGATCAGCCCTGTTAAATACCCTTATATGGGCAATGTATCCCCCAGGATACAGGCATTCAGTGCCTGCACTGTTAAAAGGGATTTGGGCTTTTAGTCAGAGGGACTATTGTTGTCAAGCTGAGAGAACTCATTGCCCATTACAACAAAGTAAGTAGAGTTACAACAACTTCAACTTGAATATAGCGCGGAAACTCATTAAAAACTCATAATAATCCATTCAGTTCACTTCAGAAAATAGGTCAAGGTGGGCATTTCAACCAACACGCAGGCGCACGCACTGACGTAACGCGCAGTGTTGAACTCCGAAAATCCAAGCTGACCGCCATCTTTTTTTCCTCGGAGCCGAGCCGTCCAAGTAAGTACATTTAAAACTGTTTTAGCTTAGTTAGTTCATCTGTTGGTAATGTGCATTGGTCGTCTAATGTATCTCCGTCTCAAATTATCCGTCAACATAACCTGTGATGAATATTTCATGTTCGTTCGTTTTTCGGAAATACGTTAGCATGTAGCGCTAGCTAGCTGGCTAGCGCCGCCGGAGTGTCACAGCAAGTATTTAATGTAGCTAGGGTTGAGCTTCATATTCGACTGTAACAAGTATTCGGCACCGATAACGAGTGAAACGGTGCGAGACATGTCCTCATTATTATGGGAAAATGTGTGAACAGTGGGAACATTATACCCGGTCAACCCGCCAATTTACGTGACGTCGCGACTCGGACAAGAAGCTTTGCACGCACTGGCACAGCATTGACAAGACAGCGAGATAACGGAGCAACTCATGGTCCGTGGGGAAGAGGAGTGGAAAGAACACTGACCACCGCCGTAGTGTATGGACTATTTTGTATGTAGCGTTAGATGCGGTATAAACACGTAGTGATAGGTGATTGTTTTCATGTGCGTAGTGATATGTGTGCCGTTACATTCTGTATCAATGGCAGTGCGCAGTAGTGGGGGTGAACGGTCACGCAGACCGCCAGCTGGAGATCAGACGTGGGTTTTTTGGCCAGTGGGAAAGGAGCCCTATGCCGTTTGAAATCGGGTCGACCCGCGTTTAAAAAATAAAGTATTTGATACTACATGAAAAATACTTATACAATCAACCCAATTTTGCTGATAACGGTTGTATATGTTTTTTTTTCTGTCTTTGTTTTTTCTGTACAGGGTTAGCTACTTCACTTCAGTGTAGGCTGTGATGTTTGGGGCAACTGCCCCTCAATGAGGTGGTCCTGCAAGTGTTGCAATTTCTCCTCGCCGAACCAACGCACACTAATTGTCCATTATAAGCTGAAGCACTGTCATCAGGCAAGGAACTGTCCTCTTCCCTGTGTCTATGCAGACTGTGTTTGCTCCTTTAGGACAGAATCATCTCTGAAAAAACATTTAACTAGAGACCATAGTCAAGCCCATTCAAAGCAGGTGACTGCAAGGTTAAATTGTGAACTGTGCAACTTTTCAGATATTTGTAGTGATACACAGTATTTTGCACATTTGAAAATACACATTCACAATAAGGAAACTGTTAAATGTCCCTTTAAAGACTGTAGTTTTCAGTCGAGTGTGTACAGTACTTTTCGTGCACATAAGAGTAAGAAACATCACCTCTGTACCGTTGACAATTTTCGAGAAAACCTGTATCAAACTTTTATTCAAGGCACTTTAAACTCTGAAAGTACAGACTTTGAGACACATTCAGACGATCTAGACTTAACAGATGATTTCATAGAGGATCAAGACCTGCATGATTCACTTCAACACAAATTTGCATCTCTCTTACTGCGTATGCGAACAAATTTGCATGTGTCTAAAACAACAACTCAGGAAATAATAAATGAGCTTTGTAGTATTAGCTCAGTTGTAGAAGAGTGCACACCAAAAATAATTGAAAGTGTACTGATCAAGCATAATTGTGCAGTAAACAGTGCAGTCACTGCTGCTATAACAGAGATAGTTAAAAAAAGTAAACCCCCTAAGTTTCTTGTCAAAAGACGGGCCTTTTGGCTCTGAATACAAAAGAGACTTTTTACAAGAAACATTTTAAAGTGATTGAGCCGATTGAATATGTTTTAGATGCATCTTCAAGGCGGAAATTTGTTTATATTCCGGTTTTGAAAGTCTTGACAGAGCTGTTAAATCGTAATGATGTGTTAGATAAAGTCTTGGAGACAGGACATATTGAAACAGTTGAACGCTTGTCTCAGTACAAAACATACAGAGACGGTCTATATTACAAAGACAATATTTTGCTTTCGTCAGAAGATCTTAGCATTGCCCTAGGACTGTATATAGACGACTTCGAGGTTTGCAACCCACTAGGAACGTCAAAAAAAAAGCACAAGGTCTGTGCAGTCTATTGGGTGATATCAAATTTACCTATACGATATAGATCATCTGTACAGTCAATCTACCTTGCATGTCTGTGTCATAGCAATGATGTGAAGAAATATGGGTATGGAGCCATTCTTGAACCACTGATAAAAGACCTTGAACTACTTGAGCAGCAAGGATTGTATGTTCAGAAATTGGGAACAACTGTTAAAGGTACTGTGCTGTATGTGTCTGCAGACAACTTGGGGGCCCACTCACTTGCTGGGTTTCATGAGAGTTTTAATGTCGACAAATTTTGCCGGTTTTGTTTAGCTAGTCGGCAAGATATTGACATTCACGAGGTAAAGGAGAGAGTATTTCCACTCCGGACAGTTGAAGCTCACAAACAGGACCTTCTGGAATTAAACAGACATCAGTTAGTTTCCGTGAATGGAGTAAAGAGTGACTGTGTTCTCGATAGACTTTCTCATTTCCACGCAATCCAGGGCTTCCCCCCAGATTTTATGCACGACCTTTTTGAAGGAATAGTGCCACGGGAATTAAGTCTATGCATAAAGTCTCTGATATCCAAACAGTACTTTACAATAGATGAGCTGAATTCCATCATTGAATCCTTCCCTTTCAAGTTTACAGATAAAACCAACAGACCTCATCCAATTTCAAAGTCTTTTGCATCGAATAAATCTATTGGTGGGAATTGCCACGAAAACTGGACACTATTGAGACTTCTGCCTCTGATCGGTCACATTTATACCAGAAGATGACAAAACTTGGGGGATTCTATTAGATTTGAAAGAAATAGTAGAGCTTCTAGCTAGTGGACATTTTTCAGAAGAGACATTGGCATACTTGGAGTGTAAAATCTCCGATCACAGGTGCCTATTAAAAGAGGTGTTTCCTGATTTCCACCTCCTGCCCAAGCACCACTTCTTGGAACATTATCCCGAACTGATTCGGAGATTTGGTCCCCTGGTTGATTTCTGGACCATTAGATTTGAAGCTAAGCACAGCTTTTTTTAAAAGGGTGGTGCATGATTCTCACAAATTCAGAAACATCTTGCTCACTCTATCAACAAAACACCAGCTTACTTTAGCTTACCATCTAGACTTGCCAAGTCTTTTCAGACCTGATCTGGAAGTTGGACACACTGCATTTGTTTCACCTGATGCACTCGAGCACTCCATGAGGCGGGCTGTAGAGCTGAAATATGGAAACATAAGTCTAGTGTCTCTTGCAACCCATGCCTGCCTTTATGGCACAAAGTATTCAGAGGGTATGTTTCTGTCCATGGGGCACACCAGTGGCCTGCCTGACTTTGGGAAGCTGGTTAAAATTGTAGTTGTGTCCAGCAAAGTGTCTTTCTTCATAGAACCATATCATGCATGGTACATGGAGCACCTGCGGAGTTATGAGTTGATGAAAAAACAGTCTTCTGAACTGGTGATTGTGGAATTACACGAACTAAATGGATATCAACCCCTGTATCCATACACAAAAGCAGGCAAACTGATGGTGACATCAAAAGTTTTTTTGCTTCATTAAGGTATAGTTGAACTGTTATTTTACTTTAAATGGCGTGTTCCTCTCCTTCCTCTGAAAAACATATGCAGTATGTCTATAAATGTAAAAACAGGTTTTAAACAGAATAAAATGTGTATGAATGTTCATGTTTATTAATGTTTCTTTATTGTTCATTTTGTCTTTTCTTACATTCATTTTTTTCTTCATCACCAGAGAAGTCCTGAGAGTTTGCAATCGCAAGAAGATGCTGTTGCGTGTGATCATTTCAGCACAGGACATTAGAAAGCTCCGCTTGGACTCTGTTCCAGATTCGGTTGACGGCCTGAAACTGGTGTTGAAAAACAAACTGCAGTTACGCTCTTCATTTGACCTTCAATATGAAGATGAGGATTTCAAAGACTTCTGTAACCTCACGTGTGTTGACGATCTACCAAAGGACAAGGTGACATTGCAAGTCGTTTTCTGCCCTGTCTCTTCAGACTCAAGTTTGGACACTTTTAGCTCTGCTGTACCATCATCTCCGGCAGCATCCTCTTCAGCTCATTCATCATCTCCGATGACATCCTCTTCATTGAGCAGCCAAACAGAGTGCTTCTATCCATTTCAAGGGACATGAAGTCTGAGATTCTGCTCAAACTTGCTGAAACAATATATTCATTCATGACCTACCCTACACTTGACCATTTTGGATGTGTAGCCAAGGCACTTGTTGAAAAACACCCTTGCCTTACAGAACCTGGCTCTACATCTGGATGGTATGGATGGAAACACATCATAAAGTTCAAGATGGGCAATTACAGACAGAAATTGAAAGGTGTCGGCTGCCGAGAACTGGAGCTTAATTCTGAGAAAAAGGGTGATGGGGACACGCGAGGGAAGAGAAACAAAGTGAAGAAACCTAGAAGGTCAAACAAATTTTCTTCCAGATCTCCCCCAGGGAAGAGACCGCAGAAGTCTTGAAGGAGATAGAGAAAAGATGGTCCAGGAGATGAGAAAAACAACCCCAAACCTGGCCTACATCGATGATGCAATGAATGCCACATATGCACTGAGAAGACAGGAGATCGTTGAAGAGGAGCCACCTGTGACCGAAATGAGAGTCAGATGGCCTGCCCTTTTTACTGAAAGACAGGTAAAATGTGTACAGTTTTTCTTAGCCATAGCAAAGTAGTAATGTTGTATTGTTTATATTGTAGGGCTCTATGCTAATATTCCTCCCATTGAGCACATGTGCTCCTAAAGTGAAATATTTGGGAGTAAAATTAAAAATTCTTTAAGTAACACATTTATATAACGCTTAAATAATGTTGAGGGTCAAATGTGACCCATTTTTACATTTGATAACAGTAAAAACACCCTAAACAATTCACCTTATATCTGTAATTTGATGACTTCTAATGTGACCCAGAGTATACAAACAGGAAATATTTCATCTTTTTTAATCAACAGGTGCAAGCAATAACTTGCTCTGTTATGACTAACACAATATTTGACACATTAAACATACATTTATCTTTCCTGTAGGCCACTCCTATATCTTATGATATTAAATAATGCTTGAACTGATATGAATTACATATTTTTATTTAACTACTTAAATCATAGTAGTACATACTGATTTGTTAAACTTACAGTCTTGTTACTTAGCATGTATGAATTATCATGACAACATAAAGCACTGACATATCAGTCTGATGTAAACATTAATAAAACTCAATAACCTGTCACACAAGCCAATCTGCCAGTCTGAGGACACAGATCATTGAGGTTGAAGTTAATATTAATGAAATATGCACCTTGAGACAGGTCTCTGCTGTACGTCACATGTCTGACAACATGTCAGTTGTAGTGCTGAAATGTGAAAATTTAGGTGACTTTTAACTTGAACTAAAACTGTAATGTTACTTCTCCACATAGATCGTCAAGGAATTCACCAGGCTCATGTCAATGGACATCAATAAGTTCTATGAGGGTCTGGACAGCCATCTGCATAAACTTCTTCAGTTATTCCGGTTGAAGCGCTTCGAGGAAGTTCAAGAAATGACATCCTTAATGGAGAGTCTCGACAAGGATGTAAGTGCATGTTTGTTGTAGTTGTGGTCCACATTAATTGTGCAACCCCACTGAGGAGAGGGACCAGGATGTAGATTATGACAGACAGTAAACCTCCTCTAATTAATGTGCTTGGATAGGCACTTTGATACAGACTGAATGAATAAGAAAATGGCTCAGTAAGATGGAGGAGATGGAGAGAAATCTGGGTTTGTTGAAAAAAACCTGCCTGTGAGAAGGTCAGAGGTTAAGTTACCTCTTTGAACTGAAAGCTCAGTTGCCGTCATTTGAGGGTTGACAAAAATCTGAGTTCTGATATCAACTGAATTCACATATTGTGTTTTTGCAGGCATCAAACCAAAGGAAGAGAGCAGCAGCTTTGCAGGGACTGCCATGGTACATGAAGGAAAATCCTTCTACATTGATGAAGAGATGTGAGGTAAGCAGCAAAATGTTGTTCAATGATACAAAAACTAGTTCACAATGGGCATGGTTACACATATCATTTCAGGCATCCTCTGTGTGGATACACTACATAGCAAAACATGTCTAAAGCACAGGCACCTTTTTGGTTTTTGTTTGTTTTTGCATGAAGCCAACAGATCCTGGGGAGGACGTCATCAAGGGAATGGTGATTGGAATCCTTTTGGTCGTTGAAGACGTGAAGGAGCCCCTTCCAGTTTCCTACAACGATGTTGCCATCGTCATCGAGGAAAAGATTGTCATGCGTCATCTCGGTGATGTACCCAACGCTTTTGTGAACCTGATGGGCCTGCTGTACATGCTGAACCTTGACTATCCAAAAGACATGAAATATACTTTTGAGGTGATTTAGCGCCTGTTCATGGGAATCGGGTCTGAGATGTGCACGCCCAGGGTCCACTCTCTAAAGAATAAGCTGCTCATTTAGAGGGATTGCTCAGGAGGATGTTTCTGCATTTGGCCCTGAGGAAGTGTTCTAATTTTTTTGCCATTTGTCCACTATGTAGTAAGAGGAAAATAAATGTAAAGCCCTTCTGTGGGTCACAACAGTTTTTGTTTTTTTTTGTTTTCATGTTCTAACAGATCTCTATTGCTCTCTGTGGAGGAAATGTCTCTTGCAGACACTCATTTGTATTTTATGTTGTAGAGCAAACATGAACAGAGTGGAGATTTCAGTAATGTTTGAACGTGTTAATTCTCAGGCTGACATTTGAGCAAGTTTCTCAGAGAGAGATACAATTTTGTATGTATATCTTGCTGCATTTAACTGCAACAATGATGAACATTCACTTAGAATGGATCAAGATGTAGATGTTGATCAAGGTATTTAGAGTTGTTTTTTTTCCCCCTCAAAGGAAGAATGCTTTTTTTTTTTTTTTTTTTCCCTTCTTACAAGCGGGACACAGTGTAATTTCAGTTTTTGACCAGCCCTGAAAGAGTTGGAAGAGCATGAGTGTTTAAGAGGGTGTGAAAGCTTTTTTTGTCTGCATGTCCCAGAGGAAGAATTCTCATTTTTTACACTATTTAGTAAGAGGAGATGAAATGTATTGCCCTTCTGTGGGTCACCCCACCTTGTTTTCATGTTCTGACTTATTTCAAAGGTATTAACATTAATCCATGTGAAGTTACAGATAAATTGTGGAGAAGAGTGGACATTTCAGTGGACATTTCAGTAATGTTTGAATGTTTTCATTTTCAACATTTTGAGCAAGTTTCTCAAAGATACATTTTTTGTTTTGTTTTTACGAATCTTTCTGCAATTAACTGCAGCAACTCAGAATGGATTCAGTTGAACTCGGAGAGTTATTGTTTTTCCCCAAAGGAAGGGTGCTCTTATTTTTATGTATTATTATTTATGTGTGGGACAGTGTAATTTCAGTTTGTGAGCAGCCAGAAGCAAAAGTGTATTTGAGGGTGTAAAGGCTAATGTTTTAACATGTCCCAAGGAAGGTCTTTTTTTGACGTCTCGACATCCATTGACACTTATTTTGAAGCAAGGCTGGTTGAAGTTGGACTTGTTGGGATTTTAATAAAGGTCCTTATTGAATTGTCTTTTCAGCTATTTTTTCATGTGTTAATATTTAAGTTTGTCTGGCCAATTCTCATGTAGATTCTTTGTAGATATTAGTTTGCTTACATTTTTTAAATCTAGCAATTTCTGTAAACTCAAGTAACTTGGCAATAGAGCATGAGAAAACAATAATAATGTTGCCCTGAATTGATAAAATAAGTTAAACCAACATCTTTTTTAGTTCTCTTAAGTAATGTTTTCCAGTCCACATTACTTGATACAGAAAGTTGAGTCAACAAATTGCGAGTTGTATCAATTATGTATTCCACGTTGAGCCAGCTTGATTCACAGTTGTAGGAACTTGATAAAATAAATGTAACCAACATCTCTTAAAGTTATCTCAAATAATATTTTCAAGTCCAACTTACTTGATACAGGAAGTTGAGTCAACAGACTGCATTTTGCATCAACTCAAGTTTTGAAGTGTAATAAACTTGACACTATAAGTTGACTCAAATTAACTCAGTCAAAGTTATCTGAAAGGAAATTTATGTCAGTTTAACAATTTTTTTAGTCATGCAACAAAAATAATTAGTGTTTTCTTAACATATAATTCTACGTTATATTAACATAGAATGATCAGGTTACTTAATGTGTATTTATATGTTTATTAAACACAAAAAGTGATGTCATAACTTGTTAATTTTATGTACAAACAACAATTAAGTATTGTAATTTTAAAGTCAAATTAACATAATTAGTTTCATTATTCAGCTATATCCCAATTTGCTCACTCTACTCAAATATTTTTTGGAAACGGCTTGCACACAAAACTTAATTTAGTACAGTATGGTAACATTAAGGTTTTGAGTACACTAGACATAGAATAAATGTGTCACAATGAGTCTTATCTGAAAGGAAATTTATGTCAGTTTAACATAACTTTTTTTAGTCATGCAACAAAAATAATTAGTGTTTTCTTAGCATATAATTCTACATTATATTAACATAGAATTATCAGGTTGCTTAATGTGTATTTTTATGTTTATTAAACAAAAAGTTATGTGTCATAACTTGTTCATTTTATGTACAAACAACAATTAAACAGTTAAAACAACATAACCACATCTATAGCAGAGATAGCATGAGTGTTTGGGTGTGGCCACCCAAGGGCCCCATGCAAAATAGAGGCCCCTCTAAAGCCGCTGATCTTGCATCACTTTACACAAAAGGACCACTAGTGAAGTGACACGCCGCAGCTTTATGGCTGAAGGAAGCCTATTACTGCTCAAAACCTAATGCTGCAATACTCCAGCTCTTATCAAACGTAACAGTCACTTAACTCATGGTTACAAATGTAAATCAGCACAACATAAATGTGGGCGGAGCTAAACGTTTGACTTTTGAAAAGTACTTTCCATTTCAATTTGAGAAGAATGAAATGCCAAATTCACAATGTTTTTAGAGTGTAAATTGAACACTTTAAACATTTTGTTCAACGAGAAAGTAACTGCTTGTCAAATGAACATTAAACAACTGAGTAGATATTTTTACACCAATTTGTAAGTTCAAACAACTAATAAAATGTAAACCTAATGCACAAATTCTATGCTGTCCATTGAGCTTAACAATATGCCATTTTAACACTAAATATTAATGTTGTATCAAATTAAACATTATAACACAAGTTTTATGTGTCCCTTCTATTCAAACATTTTAAGTTAGACAAACAACGAAATGGAAGTTGTTCTCAACCTTTAAATTAAATGTTGCTTTGACTAGTTAAAAATTAATTGTGTACTAAAAAATAATACGTTGCTAAAAACACAAAACATTGTGGCAGTTTCATGTTAAAACAGCACACAATGTGTGTGTTCAGCATAACTCTGGAACTTATGTTGTAATTATGTGTTTTTGTTGTGTTAAGTGAACACAATATTTTCATTTTGTTCAACATGAAAGTGACCGCTTGTCATATGAACATAAAAACATTGAGTACATATTTTGACAACCATTTTTTAGGTTTACTTAACTATAAAAATATATGCTAAGTGCACAGTATATGTGTTGTTAATTGGCCTTGAACTAATTAAGTGATGTTGACGTTATACATTTAAGTAGAATGAACTCAAAAGTCAAAAATTGTTGACTTAACATAAAAAAATTATGTCAACCTCACATGGGATGATTTTTTTTTTTTGTGTCAAATGAACATAAAGTTTTTATGTTGTTTTGACAATCCTGAACATTTGTGTGGACGTAACATTAAAATTTTGTGTCATGGATGGATTGGGGTTTACAGGAATGATGACGTATGATGCCATTCCGCATTCTACAAATACTTCTACTTTTTGTAGAACTATTTGTACAATGCGGTATTGCTACTTCTACTTAAAGGTCCAATATGTAATACTGACAGCTAGTGTTTAAAATAGTTACTGCAGTACAAATTCAAAATATTCGGAGAGAGTCGTCTCCCCTGCCCCTCCTCCCCAGACTTGAAAATGCCCGTCCCTAGTAGCCATGATAAATTAGCCTGAAGCTAATGCTTACCTGTTCAGGAGGAAATTAGCCAACTCTGCGTCCTTTTGGGCTCTAAGCTGTCTCCATCTTTCAAATACATCGCCAGTATTTACCCAGACAGGTTTGTTACGTCTCTGGTCACGCAACTATTAGAAACATGCCAGGTTTTTTGTCGGGTAAAATCAATCTCCGTTGATCCTGTTTGTTTGTTTGCTGCTTTTATGACTGTACTAACCTTACAGCTGTAGCGCGCTGGGTTTACGTTTTTACAGGTATATCTGGCAACCCGGCCTGGCTGACAAACTGGGCAGTTGATAACAACAAACAGGCCAAGACACAAACAGAAATTCCGTCACGGAACGGAAATTTCAAAAGGAGAAAATACTGGCGTTAGCATTGTTGTCAGAAAAGATAGTATTTCAACTTAGCATGTTTCCTTAATATCTGATGACGCATTGGGGTCATTTTGGGATTTATTACAGTAAATATATTACATATACGTTCTGAGTATGTCTTCTTCCCTCCCTGCTGGCTTTACTTTTCCTACATTTAGCTAACATATCACTTACAAATATACCAAATCAAGTTAGGGTTCTCAGTACGTCTTCTTCCATCTTTGCTGGCTTTACTTTTCCTTCATTTCAGTAACATATCACTTAAAAATATACCAAATCAGAGAGATACACAACACAATAAAAGCGACTGTCTCACTTATCTCTTTTACGGTTTTCTTAAACACTTGAAAAAAAAACGTCTTATTTCAACTGTTCACATTCTGCCTCCTGTCAACACTGGTTTCCTTTAATCTTTCCATAACCGCAACCATGTAGTTTTAGTTGCCTATACTCAACCAAACCTCAAACACAAAGCACCACAAAAGCACCCATTCATAGTAACACACTCACACTCAAAAGAAGCACTGTACAATCATATCCTATTACTGTCACTTGTAGTGGATGTTACATACCTAGCACTACAATGGTAGTTAGTGAGCGTATGTAGAGAATTACTCATTTGTATTTTCACGTATTTCAATGTTTTAGGCTATCGCTAGTCTCGCTTTGCCAGACCTTCCTCCACAGCGCTGCGAAGGAGGGTCTGGCAAGTCCACACAGCATTCCAGGATGGGAGAAAAACGTGCTCTGGTTTATTGGCATTTCTTGAAACCAATCACAATCGTCTTGGGCGGTAACAAACGCCGAGCGGAGCCATGGTCCCGCTGCAAAATAGCGTTGGGAAGGAACGTACACTTGGTGGAACATGTGTACGTTCAAAAGTTATGTCAGTCGTGCAACAGAAAACTCAGATTGGACAGATAGTCTACCTAGCTGTCTGGATTTACCCTGCAGAGATCTGAGGAGCAGTTAACCGTAGTCCTCATAAATCAACCGCAAAATGCCAACACGACGAAAGCGTAAGGTAACGACATCCGGCCGAAAAGAGTGACATCCAGCGGAATTTCTGTCGGCGACGGAGCAATCCCGGAAGTGGAATGTCGTGGATATAGACTAGGCTATCACCAACCTGATATCACTTTCCCATTCTGTTCAATATATATATATATATATATATATATATATATATATATATATATATACAACAACTTTGCCTCTTTTCTCAGTCTTTAGTCAAAACAATAATTCGACAAAAATAACTTAATTTACAAGCTTTTTCTGGATCTCACAACCTTCCTCGGTAGAAGGCTTTTTGGGATAAAATGGTAACCCCCATTCTCAGACTAACTTCTGTCATTTGACTAAATTGAACAAAGCAAACTCCTTCTGTAGATGGAGACTGCTTGTAAGTGGAAAATTATTTTTTTTGGTCAAGAATAAACTTTTATACTAAAGAATAACCTATATCTGTGGCCGGGTTGGCTCAGTGGTAGAGCAGGCACACATATACTGAGAGGTTTATGCCTTGATGCAGAGGTCCAGGGTTCGAATCCCACCTGTGACGATTTCCTGCATGTCTTCCCCCTTTCTCACCCAACTGTCCTGTCAAATTAAAGGTGGAAAAAGCCCAAAAAGTAATCTTTAAAAAAAGAATACCCTATATCATTGTCAACCAGACCAGGAGGGAATATCTATATCAATGAAGGGCTACTTGACTGAGTCAGCATTATCAGAGGTGCATTGCAGAGACAAGATATTGACCTATTATGTTTTCTATTTTATCTATATTTTGTTTCGACCTTTCACTGCTGTGTGTACATCAACATGCAGAAAATTGAGCCTATTTCTCCTTGTGCTCACACAACCTGTGTCATTTTACCAAAGGTGGAGGTTTTCCAAGACACACCGTTGTCTTTAGTCCAGTAAAGGGCAAAGCCATTGACGTGGAGTGGTAGAAAACATACTGATGCCATATATCTTCAATGAGAGAAGACGTCACGGTCTGACAATGTTTATACAGACTGTAATGGCAGTGGTGAAATCCTAATATGTCAGCATTTTCACTGTGCTGGGAAATGGTTTCCATAATCACACTTTCCAGGAATTATATCAGCAAGCTTTTTTTTTTTTTCTTTCTTTGGATGGGACACTAATGGGGTTCATGTCCATTTCCAAAATTAAAGTATGTTTTTTTTTTTTTACTTTATGGAAAAAACTGAACTATGTTAAGTTACAGTAGTAACCAGAAGTTACAGTAGTAACTTAACCCAAGGCACCAGCATTCTCCATCAGAAGTGCTTGTCGGATGGTTAAATAGCTTTGGAACATGAATGAATTTCTTTTCCTTAAGCATTCTGGAATGAATTGCTTTTGCCATGAAATGTTAGCATTTTAAATCCTGGTGAGTCCAGGACTTCAAACTTCTCACTCAAGCACTCTTTTTTAATTCTTGACACAACTATTTCTGTCACTGATGTGCCAAGTGCAATATATGAATGCCTTCCCGGAGAGACTGTCTGAAGATATGCGTCATTATTCCCAAATAGTAGAGCCCATTGAAAATGTGCTTGTTTGGAATGGGCCGATTGCTTGGCCTTTGGTATTGTTGCTTGTAGAATTCTTCAAAACCAAATTGTACCCCAAAATTACTTACAGAAAGACCCCAAACTACTTAATATGCAACTCCACTGTATAGCCTGTACTATAGGCTACGTCTACATCAGAGGAAGACATTGTACTTCTATATTTACCTGACAGAGAATGCTGCAGATTCAGAATGTAATCACAAAATATCACAATGACAATGTGGAGTAATCAGACATAAGCGTCATGGACTCATGGCAGTGCGCTACCCAACTGGAACGTTATGAGAGCTAATCAGCACCTGCGTTCATCAACCACCAGAACCGGACCGTTTGTGTGTGTGTGTACACACGTGTGTACACACACGCAGAGAGAGAGAGAGAGAGCGAGAGAGGCAGAGAGAGAGAGAGAGAGAGAGAGAGAGGGAGAGAGAGAGAGAGAGAGAGAGAGAGAGAGAGAGAGAGACGTCTCGTGTCGTATGATCGTTAACAAATTTAATACTTCAGCAGAGGTGCTCATTTCCATACAGGTTTAGTGGCTTGACGGTTAATGTTGAGTATGGATTTGATTCACGGGGGTATTTTGGCGACGGTAATGTTATTAGTGTTGAAAGTTAGCAGTAGGCCTAGACTTAATTAACCCGATCCAGGGTGAGTCTGATGAAAACTGATGTCTGCCCGTTTCAGATTCATTGCACAGCGCTGTAAAGGAATATTCTCTCCGTCGTCTGCGTGTGATGTGCAGGTTACCTTCCCCCCAAGCACGCCCCCAAACACATATACATACAGATACGTCTCTCTTTATTAAATAGTTAGCCTGCCTATAAGTGGCATCACGCTCTGTCTGCCACTTGTTTATTCAAAGTCAACAACAGTCCAAAGTAGTGCTACTTTGTAAATTTTTGTGGGCCTGAGGTGTATGTCACATTTTAGCTGCCAAAGCTCCGCTGCTCTCTGTCTCTGGTCCTGCTCATAGAGGGGGAATGGCCAGCGGCTAGAGCGGCAAAAGCCAATGTGTGCTTCTTTTACCTATATATTTAACGATATCTTTTGCATTTCTAATCCAAACAACATCAACTTGGCACTGCACTTACTCGTGCCCGTAGCAAGACACCTGTCAAGTCTGA
Organism: Sander lucioperca; assembly: GCF_008315115.2. Classification (NCBI taxonomy): domain Eukaryota; kingdom Metazoa; phylum Chordata; class Actinopteri; order Perciformes; family Percidae; genus Sander; species Sander lucioperca. The sequence continues at coordinate 44,671,209 of NC_050177.1, forward strand.
AATCCATCGGACTAACAGTTCGAGAGATATGCCCACAACAGACAGACAGACAGAGAGACAGGCGGGCAGGCAGACAGACAGACAGACAGACAGACGTTCCTGCAATTTATAGATAGATATTTAAACAACAGTGCTACCGGAGAGCCAAACACATAGTGTTGATTCTAAAAGACTTTAAGCTTGTAACACTAATGGTGAAACATGAACAATAAAACATAAAACAAACCTCTGTCTTGTTTGTCCAAGTAGCTAAGCTAGCATTAACAAGTTAATGGGTTAGAATAAAATAAGGAGGAATGTTAGATCACAGTCTTTTCATAATGTATCTTACAAGGATTAGTTAACTCTACAATACAAAAACAATACTATTTCTTTATTATTTGTCTTCTACATCGATCATCAACTCATGAGGATGCTGACTTTTTACCTGAGCATCCCAAAAGAGAAAAGGGGAGCCCACCTAACTAGGAAATTTGTATTTTAAAAAATAAAGAGAAATATTTAACCTTGTTTTGGATGCTATTATCCCTTCAGGCTTTGTTCCTGTCTCGCTCACAAGTGGCTCATATGTGGTAAACCAATTAAAAAGCCTTCCCTTTAACTCTAACCACATGTCTAGCAGCTGAGGATGCTGCTGCTTTTAGCAAGTTTTATTTATATCATTACACTCCTTTATTGACATGTCTTATTTTCATATATGTTCTGCTCATATCCCTCAATACAAAGAACACACAATATTATTTTTAATTTTCACTGTTTTCCTCTACTTGTCTTCTTCACAAGTGAATTTGTTTATTCTTGGTTTGTGAGTGTGTTTGTGCATATGCACATTGTGTAAGTATATTAGTACTCTTTGTGCATGTTCCATGCAAAGCTACACCCTGCTAAAGCATTTCATGTTGTTTGTTTCAGACTCAGTACTTTAATTTTTCTGTCTGTGTGTTTTAATATGCATGTTATAAATGCAATGCAATGATAATCAAACTTGCCCTCTCTGAGGCTTCCACCTCCTCCTCTTTGCACCATGTGGAGAACTCACAAATACCCGAGAACTATTTGTGGATTTTGATGTGAATCAAAGATCACAAAGCTGTTCAAAATATTGTCGGACAAATAGAGCATTTGCAATGGAGGAGTACATGCCAGCGATGTTCTGTGATTGTAACAATCGGGTTCAGTGGAAACTCCACTTGTGCAACACTGAACCCTTTTGTTAGATATCTATACGTCACAATATGTATCACATTCTATGAATCCTTTTGTCATATGAATTATATTGTAATTTCTTGTCTATTCTGTACACACAACATCTATTTCACGTCTGTCCATCCTGGGAGAGGGTTGCCCTTCCTGAGGTTTCTTCCCATTACAGTAAAAGGGTTGGTTTGGGGAGTCTTTCTATTTCCAAACCAAGTTTCAAAAAGGTCAGAGGTTTTCATATGCTGTACAGGTTTTAAAGCAGACAATAAAGAGAAACAGGCTAAGATCATCAGAAGACATAGCCTGGTTGACACCAGACCCTTCTCATTTGTAACTGGGAAGGGTCTGGACAAGCTTCATTCACAGCCCATTTCCAAAGGGGCGTCACCAACGGACGCCGCTCAAATGCCTCTGGGCACATTGGATAGTCCTTCAACCAATCAGACCAATGATCCGGGTGACGTAGCAGCGACAATGGCATCAACGTGTTGCTGCGCTTCGGTGGCCGTCATCTTGAATGTAAATAAAAAGCTGCTTGCTGTCGCTGCGCTATCGTCATCGTGTAAAGCCCGACTCAACGGTTGTGATTGGTGCCTTGATTTGGAAAAATTGGAAATGGGCTTGAATGGGTTCTTGGCCAGACTGACTTGCAGAGCAAATCTCAAATTTGCCAGAATTTTGACAGGGTTTTCCCAGGCTACAGAAGACAGGCAGTATACTTCAAATATGGAGTACATCAAAAGACGAAGTGAAATGAGAACTTGTCACAGCTCGCAATTTACATTAAATATACATTTGAACAACAAGAACAAATAGGGATATTTTGAGCTTGCAGGGTGTATACGTTTCCTATGTCTACAGGAAATGAAAGTGGACTGGCAAACAATATTGTTTGAAACCACAATTCTTCACAATTCAATTTGCGTAAAGCCATTTTAAGATGCCAATATCACTGTGGCAACAGATGATTTTTTGTGTAAGGAGTACATACAAAACAGAACACTAAAATACAAATCTAAATTAAAAAATAAAAATAAAAGAAAACACCAGGCGCTGCAAGAATAAGGCTTGGAGAATCATTAAGGTTCCCAACCAGCCGGATAGTGGCATTTTCTCCCTGTTGAGGTCAGGAAGAAGGTACCGGATACTTCAGGCCAGCCCTGAGAGGCTCAGGAGGAGCTTCTACCATCAGGTAGGATCCTAAATGAGGTCACTGCCTAAGACTGCCACCCCAATCCAATCTATAGCTTCTGGTTCTGTATTTTGTAACGTCTATAGGAATATGTTTCTAAATGACGGAATCAGATAACCTGCCTACCATACATGTATAAGATGCCAATCTTTTGCTGTTATAAATAATGTGACCACTTTAAGAAAATTCTGTCAATTTCAGTCTTCACACAAACATCAAAAACACTTAACTCTCTAAATGAGGGTGATTATTGAACTTTACATCCCAAATAATCCGTTAGAGATCTTTAGAAACCATCTTAACCAATATAGCGCAAAGAACATACATATATGTAGTTTTAGAGCTCATCATTTTAATATGAAAAACACTGATTGTGTAAGTTTTGACATCTTTGAAGAAATTGTTGGCACAGTGGTTAAATATGGACTGAAAGACGTATATTTTGTCACAAAGCATGAAGGTAATCTTTATCATTATGTTATTCCAATAGTCTTCCACGTGCAGTGCAAATAGTGTTTGAAATGAGCAGAGAGACGTCAGATCTTTGTTTACGGCTCCAGCAGACTAAATTGATGAATATTGAGTTTAGCAGTGTAACAAGCAGTCTGGTAGTTTGATGAATGAAGGCCACTGTCTTTCCAAAAACCTTGAAAATCAATTGCAGACTGCTCAGAGACAAAAACGATGAACACGCTGCCTCTCTGTCACCTGCGTCTGTGTTTCCTTCTTTTATTATGTCTGCCTCTACATCTCTTTATTAACTTTTTCTTCTGTTGCTTTTAAATCTGTTTCTCTGTCACCCAGGCTCTGACTCATTCACTGGAGACTTAACCATCCCCCTGCTGTAGCACTGCACGCCTAACCCCAACCCTTACCTTACTGAAACCTTAATCTAACCCAAAGGCCTAGCGAACACTACACAACCTTTGCTTGTCTCGCATACATTTTTGAGCTCTTATGCAAAAACTCACTTACGCAACACTTATCATGACAGGTCGTCCAGCTCGAGGAGTTCCAAGATGCATCTTGACAATGTCATGAGCTGCCCCAGTTTTCAAACATTACAGTTTTCAAACATGTTCTGCGTGTCGTTGCCAAAAGCAGGATGTCCTTAGTTGCGGCACCTTATGAGTCTGAGATGGGAGTACTAGTATCCAAACCATCCGGACAAAATCATTTAATTGTATAAGTGTTTGTACTAGTTGTACTGTACATCTTGCCAACTGAAAACATCTTGCAATCAGTACACCTCATCTGATAAGAGTTCAACCCTTTTGGACAGGAACGTCAATACTGGGTGATTCCACAAAACCCTGGAACACATTGAATAGTTTTATATACTATAGCACTTTCAAATAAATAAATACAAATGCTACAATCCTGGAGTTTATCCTAATAAAGCTTATTTTTTCATTTCCCAGTTTTTTTTTCCAACTAACTGGCTAATTTAAATGTTTCATGTGCATCTTCCATAATCAAAAATCGAACTCCCGTCATCTGCAAGAAAGTAAGACACACTACTTCCTGCATTGGCACTGATCATTGGCATTGGAGGTAAATAGTTGACGTGGATTAGTCCAATATGGATGTAATTTTAAGGCTTCTGGGCTGGACAGTCTGGGGAAAAATGTCTAGTGTAAGCACCTCAAAAATTCAAAACGATTTTGAAAGTCTGCACTAGCTTTAACCCTAGCCTTGAGCAACAAACATGTAAGACGGAGTGGGTGTGTCGCCCTGTTTCAATTCTGTTCCCTATGGTGCTAGTATTTAGCAATGCTGCTTGTATGCTGGGCCCTACGAGTAATTGTCTGCCCGCATCGGCAGATTAAAAAAACATTTACTTTCAATGACTAATCAGGGTGCGAGGTCTATCAAAACGGTGGGTTTTAAACTGGTGCACAAGGCCAAATTGAGTAACCTGAAAAATACTGTTACAGTTTCTCCAAAAGTTGAAAAATTTACTTTTTGCCTGCAGGTTTTTTTGTGTGTGATTTTTTTAAGAACCCCCTGTGGCCCCCACTGGCTAAGAATCCTGAAATGTAATGGTTTACCTTATGAGGACCACATGAATGGGAGGTGGGTCATTGTAATGTAACTGTGTTAACAGATTTTTTATCTGCAGCATGATTAATACAAGTCACACAAACAGCATAACACAGATAGCTGTCCATCTGCAGTAATATGACACGCATAGCCGATTGGTCTCTGTCTTATTCTGTCAGTAACAGCCTGAGGCCAACACACACGCGCACACACACACACACACACACACACACACACACACACACTGGGGAAGCAGCACGAAGCAACAGCTTGAGGTGGATATAAGCTGTTTGATGCTGTTTTACTTGGTGGGACTGAGGTCAGACATCACTAAAAACTCCATCTCATTCCCTGTGTGACTTCAGTTTTCACTATTTGCCATAAACCATGCAGCACCTTAGAGTGCAGCCACATTTTCAGCCCACGCTGGGAGTGTCTTAGACTGGACATGAGCTTCTTCTCCATGTTCACCTATCCATCACAATTCTACACTATTCCATATTTTATTCCATTTGTCATGAGTATGGGTTATATATCCAGCTCTTAAGCCAACTTTTTAAACCAAATGTAAATGAGTTGTTTTTTTATCAGATGGTCGGTACTGAATAAATCATTCTGCACATCCCCTGGGCCAGACGGGTACACTGTCAACATTCACAAAGGGTTCTCTACCCTCCTGTTACCAGCTTTGCAGGAAATGTACAATGACTCATCTAGAGGAGAGGTAGCCTGTTTTTAAAGCACTGTATATAATCCTGCGACACTGGTTAGTTTGAAATTAATAAGCAAACTCCATGAGGCCATGCCACCATATCATCTCACTGGTAAACTGGTATGATAACCTCAGTGAGAAACACATTTTACGTGATGTTGACTGTAAACATACTTTCTTCAGGCAACAAAGACTGGCTTTGCTGTTCTGCCACACAAGGCGTATCACACGCAACACCTTCTTAAGTAATTACAGACATTTTTTTTTAAATAAATGACTGAAAGACCCTTCATACTGCATAGAAATGACATACCTGTAGACTTGAAATTGTTGTCTCAGGTGGTCATTGAGTTCAGCCATGCTTATGTTACAAAGTGTAGCCAAGACACTAATATTTTGCATCTTATTTTCACTGTAAATATTATTTGAAATGTGCTGTTTTTCTTTTGGTTGTTTTTTTTTTTGTGAAAAATTACTCTTTAAACAGACTTGATGAGCATCACTTAACCAAGAGAAATGCATGGGATTGAACAGTGACTGATAAGCGCTTTACTGGGGTTATACAACTTTTACTTATGCAATACTAAGTGCTTCTTACCAAAATGCATTGTGTGTAATCTTGAGGTCTAACAAACATGTTGAACATGTTTCCTTTCCTTCCTCATGTTTACATTCATGTTTGCTAGCTACTAGACTCGCCTTGCCAGACCTTCCTCCACAACGCTGCGGAGGAGGGTCTGGCTAGTCCACACAGCATTCTGGGATGGGAGAAAAACGTGCTTTGATTTATTGGCATTTCTTAAAACCAATCCCAGTCGTCTTGGGCGGTGCTAAGTGCCGAGCGGAGCCACGGTGCCACTGCAAAATAGCCTCAGGAATGAACTTTGGTGGAATGTGTACGTTCAAAGATTGATTGAAGTCGTGCAACAGAAAACTCAGATTGGACAGATAGTCTAGCTAGCTATCTGGATTTACCCTGCAGAGATCTGAGGAGCACTTAACTGTAGTCCTCATAAATCGACCAGAGTTTAAAATTCCAACACAAAGAAAGTCCAAGGCAACGGACATCCGGCCTAAGTTAGTGAAATCCGGCCTAAATGAGTGAAATCCGGCGGAATTTCCGTCGGCAACGGAGCCATCCCAGAAGTGGAACGTCATGGATATAGACTAGTTAGCTACTAACTAGTTGCCTTGCTATGTTCCTGGTGCAGTACTGCCACCAACTGTATATCAGTGGCATAGCATAAAATTGGCGTCAGGCAAATGTAATGCATTGCAAATTGGGGACCCACTCACAAAACCACTCCACAGGGTACCTTTAACTCACTAACCCACATTTCTACGATTAGTAGTTAGCTAACCAACAAAAACAAAAACATTCTCAAGGTTAACATTTTAATGTTAAGTTTATGTGAGTTTTATTTTCAATTTAGTCAACATTATTCTTTTTATTTTGGTCAATATTTAGTAGACAAACAGATTTTAGTCTGGCTTTTTGCATTTTCCATTTGAATTTATCCTTTCTCTGATGTCACTGGCATCCAAAACAGGTATGTAGACTAAACCTTGTGGTTTCTCTGTAGCAGCAGGATGCCCTCTCTGCAGCACTTCTGTTTGTTTAAGTAAATCTACTTCAGCCATTAAATCAGTTAAACACTCGAAAGTTATGTCAGCAAAGTCAGCTAGGTCTCCTATATTCGCAAAGACAAAGACTGGAACAAAGACTTCAACCGGCTCTGACTTGCTGCTACTTAGTGTAGAAGAAGAATATATCCTGTCATTCAACACCTGTTTCAGTGTGTGTGCAGCGCTGGCCTGGCAAACAGGTGAATGTGCTTACAAGTAGACTGTATGCACTTCTTTTTCTTACTTTTGTGCGTGTGCGTGTGCGTGTGCGTGTGCGTGTGCGCGTGTTTGTGTGAAAGTGACCTTGGGTATATGTGCTGACTGGTCTCTGCTGGGATTATAAACCTTGACATGATTCAAATACATGAAATAAAGATTCTCCGATTTTTCAGAAAGTGCGAGTGTGCATGCAAGAATGAGTCAGTTTGGCAGAGAAGCAACCTCCCAGTGTGTTCAGCTATGACTGCTTTGTATTATATATCTGAATTGTGTACACGTCTGCTTCTCCAGACAAAAAAAGCTCCATTGCTCTGCAACACTCGGCCGTGATGTTTACAAGAAAGTCATTCATACTGTATGCTGGGAGGTGAGTTGTTTGTTTTACCCATTAATTATTGCGCCTGCCCCCCAAAAAGAGTGAGGATTTTTGCACCTGAGGACTTGCTAACTTACTCAGAGTTTTAAATTGATGAAGTACACACAAAAACAACTTGCTGGAAACACTAATTACCAAGCATCACAATTATGGACTCAAATGTCCCTAAATAAAACCATTCACAGTGAGCAGGTTTAACTGCAATCTAAGTAATTTGAGAGTCAGTAGTGTTTAAAAATTAAATATGCTCCATAAAGTCTCACTTCTCTTTTTTCCTCTGCCTCTCAATCTTTCTTTCTTCCACCCACCATCTCAGTGCTGAGTTTGAAGAGGCGCTTTTGCGATTTTGTCTTGAGGCTAAGAGAGAATGAGGACAGAAAGAAAGGAGCTTTGGACACTTGCTCATTTTTTTTAAAACTCAAATGGGATTGGAATGCCAGTGATGGGAAGCCACAGGTCTGAAGATGCCTGAGGTGATGGGGAACGACTTCTGGTACATGAAAATGTCACTGTAACTGTGCTCTTGTCTGTCTGTCTATCTGTTCTTTGTCTGTCTGTCTGTCCTTTGTCGGTCTGTCTGTCTGTCTACTTTTCAGCTTGTCTGCTTTCTCCTTCCTGGTTCACTTTGGCTGCTGTCTACTTAAAGAATCCCTGATTTGGAATTAAAAGCCAATATCTTTGATCAATGGTGTGCATAATATGCAGTTCCCCACAACTCTATGGAGTGTTTTAACGTCTCTTAGCTCATTGTTTTTGGTTGGTTTTGCCGTGTTTACAGTTGTGCTCTATGGTCCTGTGGGCCAAAGTCATGAAACACGTCGTAGAAGTTGTCAGACCAGACAAGAGAGAGCAAACATTCCAAATATGCCAGTCTTTTTGTCAGAAAGTCATAAGGCGTCCCAGATTCCAACATAAGATTAAAATGAGCAACATTCGTTCCTGACACCCCGGGCCTGTTGCTGGGCCATTGTTGTGCTGATATCTCGTAGTCTGAATTTGGTATCAGTTTCAGTGCCACTGCACAAGTGCTTAGAGGGTTTTTTTAGGCAGTCTTACATGTAATACAACACTAGAAATCATCGAGAGAAAGTTGAGATGCCTGGCGCAGTCATTCACAGCTGCTACCTGTAACATTTGGGTCAATGTTGAAACTCACCCCATGTGAAAGTGCTCACCATGATGGACCACACTCAGGAACTATTCTTGTTGTGTCTCCCAGTGTCTCACTGCTGCATGTCATTACTTTACCATCAGCGTCCCAACTCAATATGGCAACCCACTCACTGGAGTTGTGCTCCAGTGAGTGTACAATCAAGGGAAATGATTATCCAGCACAAATTGAACAAGAATGTTAGTAGCATTGCACAGCTCTCACACACAAATGCACACAACCCTTTCAGCCAACTAGGCTCTTTAGAGAGCAACATGGAATTAAGGCAATCTGAATTAAGCCCTGATGTCTTAAGCTCCACCCATAGACTGAAATGGATTAGCTTCATTAAAAACGTTTTTTTTTTTTTCGTTTGCAAAAGTCCTTTCAATTGAAACAAGATTTGAAAACATAACAGGCTATTTGATCTCCACCTCACTTCACATCTTCCAACTCTTCATCTGGCAACACACTCACTCTCTCAGGCCATCAAAGTGGAAGCAAGATTCAAAGATCAATATGAAAAAATACTGGGAGCAATCCAACCACTCTCTGACACCCCATCCCCCACCTGCCTCCATTTGCCTCCACCCCTACCTCACGCCTTCCTCTCTTCCTGTCTCAGCACGTCTGATATTGTCCCTTGAGTGGTAAACTTCCATCACACAGATCCATCACATGCCTTGGGCACCACGTCCGCTGATACACTTGGTGTTTATTTGGTGGTAGACAACTCTATTAGTCTTGTGGATATGTTGGATTGATTCATGCTTTAAACACCCTGCGGCTATTCGCCAAACTCGGTTTCGGCCTCACCTAATTGTTTCACCCTCAGAAGTCAACTTCAGTGTTACAGTATTTTAGTTTTTTCAACAAATTACAGTGTCATTGTGATTCAGAAAGAAAAACACAAAACTATGTGTTGTGCTCTGTTTAGATATGCTTGCCAATTGAAGATTCATTTGGTGCACCTCCAAGCTATTTTGCATAGAGGTTTGATCTGGTTGATCATTAGTTGATCTAATGTTTCACACAATCCCCTTCATTAATGGAAGTCAAGATTCACCTGAGAGCAATGAATTAATTCTGGACAAATTCACAACAACAATCTGTAAGAACAATTGGAATGTACTGTATGGAAAACTTGCTTGACTCGATTATGACAATGAGTTCATCCATTGTGCATTTAAAGACCTATTCAATGAACTTATGCCTAGATGTTTTGGAGGGTAAGACAATTCAACAGACATCCAGTATATTATATTATGAGCAACATGACACGAGCAATTGATCATGTAAGAAACAGCAGACAGTTGTACATAATCAATTGCATGCATGTACAAAAGCAATTGCAATTTGACCAAAACAATGATAAATTGCTTTTATCTTGTGCACAAGTGACTGTCACGTTTAGCGAGAGATTCAGGACCCAATTGCAGAGAGATACTAGCAGACAGGAGATGGTGCGAGCTTCAGGATTTAATATAACAGAAAACGGCAGTACAGAGACTGGCAAACAAAACAAAGAAACTCAGAGAAACAACTGGAGCAAACTTACAGGGAAAGGCACGCAACACAAAACAATGATCCGACAAGAGACAAGGGAAAACAGAGAGGCTAAATACACAAGGTAATGAGGAAACGAGAGGCAGGTGACACAACAGGTGGAACAAATCAAAAAAGGCGGGAAACAAACAAAGACAGGAAGAAAGCTAGACAAGACAAGGGAGACAAGACAGACTACAAAATAAAACAGGAAACCAAGCAAAACAGAGAAACAAGACTACACAATAAAACAGAACAAATACCAAAACCCTGACAGTGACTAGATCATGTGAAGGTTGAACAAGCAGTTTTGAGAGTGTCAACTGTGATCTGAGGAATGTACCAAAGCGACTGAGAAAAACTGTAGTAGAATGTGTCTAAAGAGTTTTACAGTGGAGCGAAGAAAGCCTCTGCTGAGCATTCAAGAGTAATGTATTCTCAGTCGGTAGCTGAAGCACAAGACATTATGCCACAAAATGTGTTCCCTAAGGGACCTTTCGGTATTTATGGAATGGACCACCGGAGGAAAATAGGGGAGGGTCATGTCTTTTTATATTTTGCTGAGGGGAGGGTCATCCAACATTTTTTAGTCTGGGTGGGGGGGTCACCCAACTTTTTTATTCATGAAAAGAGCAAAATTTCAAAGTGGCTTGTTTGGTGCATATTTATCCATGTAGCTCTCAGTCTCGGCCCCCTAGCAGATGGTTCTGACCGCATACGCGGAGTTTGCTGGGGGGGCAGGAGGAGCACTGCCCCCCTGGTGGCTCAAACAGGTAATTGCATTGTTTAAAAAATTTGTGGAATAATTGCATCTGGCATGACCAGATATTAAATAAATATCTTAAATAACACAAAACAACTAAATGGTGATAGGTAATACATCTGATTCCATATACTGCTTTGGTAAAAAAAATTATTACCTGGCTGACGATGGGAGCAGCAGGACGCAAAAAACGAAAGTTACTCTTGCACTAGTCTGGACATCTTGCCGTGCCAACCTTGCAATAAAGGTTTCCTAAATGCCATGTATATAAATGTGATGTCAGCTTACTAATTGATTGCGGGCTTTGTATAGATTTGGACTTTTATACGTTTATTCCACTTTGTTTAAACGGCGAAGTGGAGAGGACTCGTATGTGACGCTCATATTGGCCTTGCTGGATACACCGTGTCATTTACCTTTTTGTGGATCTACTGATCGCTGTGGATTACTTTTTTTGTGTGTCATTGGATTACGGCAAAATACAGATCTTTTTTCTCAACGTGTCTTAACGTTTTATGGTGTGACTGTGCTTGGTTTCTGCGCTTGGAGAGGCATCTCAACAGACTGTAGGTCCAACACTGATTGTTCACTGTTACATTTTAGTTGAATTTAAGCGTCTGTCTATTGCGTTCCAAAACAGCCGTACCGAGATTGGATTTCATAAGGGCAAAGTGTTATATTGTTACAATGTAACTTAAAAACTTTAAAAATAAACATATGTGTTTTGGAATATAATGTTCAGCTTCGGCAGCTTTACCTATAAGCTAAAATATACAATGACGATAGTGACAAGTCCATAGCAACCAGTGTTGAATTGGTTATATCCCAGCGTTCTTTGCTGAATGATCTCAATGTTTTATCGTTTTATTTCATATGAATACTAGTTTACTAGAGGAGTAACTTAGTATTTGAAGTAATGCAGTAATGCATGAAGTGTGCATTTAGTTTCCATGCTTATTGTGTTTCCACAACGTTAGTGAGTAAATCTACTGAAATGGCCACCACACCATAACAGAGGAGTGTGATGTGTAAGATGAGAATGCAGAGGTTAACTCCTGTATGTCATGGCTGTAAAAATCAAATGGTGTCTGTACATCTTTGCTAAGTGCAAACTTGCATGCGAGGGGAGGGTCATTCCTTTTTTTCAAATTGTTTTGGAGGGTCATAGGAAAATTATTACTGATGAGGGGAGGGTCACGTCTTTTTAGGTTAGAGGCCAAAAAACTCCTCGGGTGGCCCCTTAATTAAATAACGAACAGTCCCTAAGTGATCTGATTGGCACATATTCCATATATTCACATTTTTAAAATGAAAATTACAAGATCACCATCATGGTCATCAACTGGAAAAAGTTTCATAAACCAACCAGCTTCTTAGTCGATGTCATCAGTTTGTAAGACAAAATTGCCATTATACTTTGCAGAAGGAAAAATGTCACCACCCAATTCAGGCCTGTCTCCTAAAAATTACATCCCCAAACAACAAAACTGCATTCTCAATTACGTTTCGAGGGAAGCGTTTTTTTGTCCCGGATTATGTTTGTTTTTGACGTGTCACAAATACGTTTTCAATCAAAGTCTGCGAAAGACTGCGTACGGAGGAGGGATGGATCAAACCAACACAGGAATGTCACCCAGGAGACCGCTGTTTGTGTCCTACGTGAAACTAAAAGTCAACGTTGACTTGTAATGTACTTTAAATATATATGTCACGTACGTAATGTACTTAACTTGTGTACGTAACTTAAATTACGTAACGTACTTATTTTAACCCAAACCATCAGCTTTTTCTAAACCTACATAAGTAGTTTTATATATTATTGAAAGAGATTTGCATATGTAATGTACAGAATGGCAAAAGGGTATGTTTCCCCTTTATCTCTGATTTTTCTCCCTGTAAAGTAGTCTCCTTCTCACTAAGGATACTGCTCTAAACAGCAATGGATTATGTAACAAAGCAAAAATTAATAAGATCAGTCACCTCTCAGTGCCCTGGAATAATATGATCCAGACTCTAAGATGACAGAGATATAACTTAAATCTACAGCTGACACACTTAGTGAATTCAATCAATTAGTCGATTGACAGAAAACCAATCGGGTACTATTCTGTTAATCAATCGTTTTTGCCATCCCAGGCCAAATACTCCCTAGTTGTAGTCCCTCAAGTTTAGGGATGCGCTGCCCTGAATTTTGAAGCAGAAATTTAATTATAAAAGAGTTTGATGGCTAACAATTCGATGGATATGAACAAAACTAAAACAGTACATTTTTGTGTTATTTTCTTAAACCCATTGCCTCTGTGTTCATCATAAGACAACTTGAAATGACGTGTATTATACAATATGTTCACAACATACAGTGAGGTTTCATCAGTAGAAAATGTCTAATTGACATCAATTCTTTGGAATTAAAGAACCAAATCTTTGCCACAACATTAGCAGATGTACTGAACAAGTGTTGCTTCACATGAAAAACACCTGTTGACAAGAGGGACACAACGCTCACTGTTTGACAGTGTCACACAACCACCTCTGTCACTATTGTCACACCACGCCATACGTGTAAAACTCTGGATAAATGCTCTGAATGCAGCTGGATGCAACAAGTCCTTTGAAAAGCCTTCTGTAGGAAATACAGTATAGGAAACCAAGAATCCAAGAAGTAGATGAGGTGAATTAAGGGAAAACTGAAAAAGCAAAATGGTAACTTGCAACATATGATTCAAAATGTTTTAATGGAATACACAGAACATCACAGATGGATGATATATACACATATTTTCCTCCTAAATCTGACCACAACGGTTGCTCTGTGTGTGTGTGTGTGTGTGTGTGTGTGTGTGTGTGTGTTTGAGTGAGTATATATGGAGGAACGCATGACCTAAGACGCACTCTTCACAAATTAGAGCAAATTATAGAGCACAAAGAGTTAGGCACATGCTCACTCGCCAATTTAAACACAGATAGTGGTTGTGAAGCGCCGAGCAGCTCAAAGAGCCCGTATTGTGATGATAGAGCCCGCAGCTGATGTGCAGATATCCTATCTATCTTATGACAAGCAGAACCGTGACCGCCGCGCCAACACTGGCACATGTGCGTCCGTGAGGAATGCTTGAGGTGAAGATGGGATGAGGAAGTTGACTGACAGTCGACGTGAATTGCTGTTAAGGGCAGATGAAAGGCAGTTGTTGCACGCGCACACACACACACACACACACACACACACACACACACACACACACACACACAGACAGTCAGGCATGCGGACGCGCAGTGCGCAGCCTACCCACCATCCTGCCCGGGGCCCCTGCGTGTCCCAGAAGGTTTGGTTAATCCCCAGTAGGCGTCCTGAAGCGGAGGTGAACGGTCAGTCACCTGCAGCTCTCCATCTTTCACCCTCCGAGCGCGGAGGAGTGGGGTGTCGGGACTGGGCGTCGGACAGGTAAAAATCCCGTAATCTAAGTTCAAACACAAAGTTTGATTCAAGGCAACAGTTTATCCTCAACAAGAACTTGGCTGCTGATGCTGCTGCAAATATTCTAGTTGCTGCCAACTAGCCCAGTCCGGATCCTGTTGTTTCAGGCTGCCACCGGTGTCAGGCTGAGTAGAGATCCTATTGGTTGCAACAGTCCAACTTCCAAGACGCAGTTAATATTTAAAAAACAAAAAACAAAAACAAAAAACACACCCTCTCTGTCATTCTATCAAAAGAGGTTTTTTTTAATTGCTTGCGCTGACTGCGCACGACCAGTATGTGTATCTGTCAATTCGCTGCTGGTTGCGATCAAATAAACTAGAACATTGAAAAGAGGCGAGAGATGCTCCTCAGATATTCAACAGCCGGTCCTCAGCATCGCTCCTGTGTTGCAATGCGGGTGCTGCCGCGGCAAAAAAAAACCGCTCGATTCCCACTCATCCCCCGGATCCCCGTCGCTGGTCCAGATGTGCAGAGCTGAGCAGGGCTTCAAATGGAGCGGACTGGACACACTGGGATGCGGTGGGGGGAAGTGGAATGCGCACTGCTGGGGGGAGGCAGGCGATACAGGGCGCTGGATGGGAGAGAGAGGAGGCTACCTGTGGGAGGTTTTAGTGAATCCAGTTTAGATGTCGACACCGATAGGATATCACAAAGCTCGCAGATGTGAGGAACATCTGTCTAATAAGCCCGTCAAGGTGCGTGTTTAAAGTAAATACAAGAAAATAGCAAGAAACCGAATATAATCCAAATCTTATTTACGTCTGTCTGGTCATTAGTCATCACGCCAGCTTGTCCACAGTAGGATAGTTTAATAATTTAGAAGTTCTGTTGTTTTATCATAGCTGGTTATAGTTACAGTTAAGTGTTTTGACACCTCCGCATTTCACGCATGGAGCTTGATGGAAGAGCACTGTGCCGTTGAGTTTTTAAATCCAAATTCAAATTCCAACAAGAGGAAATACTCACATTTTAGGAACAACCAATTGCATCAATGTGGTCAGTTTCCTGATTTAGTAGGCCACTGAAAGACACTAAATACTATAAATGATACTATAAATAAAATTGAAATAAGACACCCTTTATAAATTGTATCTGATTTATTAATCTAATGCATAATGTATTATATCAGATATGGTGCCTAAAAAAGTATTTACCCTCCTACCCTTTGGCAGCAATTTCAACCATGACATTCTGTGAATCTGTATCAGCTTTGCATATCAGGGCACTCAAGGTTTTCTATTCTTTGATGGGGATCATGAGGGATCTGACTTGGCCACTCCAGGCCATTGTCTTTGATGTGTGTTTCTTTGGCTTTATGATTGGGCTCATTGTCTTGCTGGAAAAAAAAATCTTCCCCACAAGTGGCAGGTTTCTTGCAGACTGCACCATATTCATATCCTTTCATCTTATGTATTTTGCTGCATTCATATTACCCTCTATCTCGCAAGCCTTCTAGATCCTGATTACAGATGACAATGAAAAAGCCTACGTGAAAAAAGTAGAGGACCTGACCCACTGGTGTCAGGACAACAACCTATATGAATGTCAACAAGACTAAGAGATGATAGTGGACTTTGGGAAGTAGCAAGAAAGGAACTACGCCCCCCCTAATATCATCCGGTCCTCGGTGGAGAGGGTGGACAGCTTCAAGTACTTTGTTGTCCACAGCACCGAAGGTCTGACCTGGGCGCTGGATACTGACTCAGTGGTGAAAAAGGCGGACTTAGCTCTTTGGGTTTCTTTAACAATGAAATATTTCAGCCCATCCGGACTTTGACACCTGGTAAAACAAAAGAACACAAGGTCAAGCAGGAGTTCAAATTTGGCAATGACACAATTCATCCATTTACCATCGCATCAGACAACTCAGCTACATTCTGATCATGTTCATTTTTAAACCATAGCAACCAGTTTACCACAAGGTTTTGGCATCAGCATGATAAAGATTAAATTATCCAAAGACTTTGCAAACACAGACCCAGTGAGCTTGAAAAGTAGAAATTCCCCATTAAAAAAAGGGTAGTCACAGAATAGATATAATGATGTCCATACAAGGGCTTTTATCTAGTTCATCAATAGAAGGTTGCCTTCAGTGGTTCGTTGGCTAAACACACAATAGGCGGTGCCCTACCCTGCGTAAAGGATATTTTATTTACACCAGGACTGCCACACTCTGTAGCAGAATAAAATCGGCTTCTATAATACAAATCCTTTATTTAATGGCTCTCTGGTTTGAAACATATCTACAGTATATAGGGACATCAAAGAGTTTATGAAAGCCTAGTTTAAAATCAGCACACTACAGTGGTTTTATATTTCTAAATGTGAAGCTCTGCTATAGGCAGTCTGGTCAAAAGTAACACCTCAGCAGAGCATTTTTGAAACTGAACGAAAAAAGAAGATGAATGTGATGATGGCCTAAAAAGGATGTAATACCCAAAGGCTGAAGGCCGAGCTGCTTTTCCTCATCCCATAGAGAGACAGCTCAAAATGCATTATTCTGGCATCTACCTACAAATAATGTGAAGCTGAGGCCCTAACTGTCTCTTTACATTGTGATACCAGACTCCTCTTCTACAAGCATTCTTCAGACATGAGGCAGAGAGCGTCTAGAAGTTAATAAAGTAATTTGCAACCCTACTGTAGGCTATTGCCCCTTCACAATCTCACTCAATTAGCACATGGATCAGCGAGCCGGCTGCCACCGAGATGATTGTACCCTTTGTTGTAAGACTGGAGAAATATAAGCAATGCATATTAAACTAAAAACAATTAACATCCAATAATATACAGGCACATTCTGGCACCAAAATATACATTTTCTGTTCTGCTCTCACAACACCAAAATCAGTTCTCTACCTCCTGCTTTTAGACTGTCACTGTATCCATACAACCCTGCATGAATAATATGTGTAGAAAGAGATTTTAGTTCTTTCTTATTTTTCTCCTCTGCCAGAGGGAGATATGACAAAATTTCCTCTGTCTGCACGGTTCGATAAGCACAGCGGAAGTGACAGAACCCCTCTACAATAAAAGAGTGCAACACTTTTGGAACTGAACAGCTTGAATTGCAAGTGGTCTGCTATAGGGTATTACAGTGGCTGCAAATGAAAATGTACTGAGGGAAAGGAGAGTGCATGTGAAGTGTCTTTCATACATTATGAAGATGGCTCAGGGTTACGTATAGCAGAATGTGAGAATAATGCAGTAGCAGCAGCAGCATCAAACGATTTAATTCCATTAAGCTCACTGTGTGTTTAACTGCTAACATGTTATTGCTCTCATTAGGCTATGGGAGGTCTGTTTATTTGTGATCAGCCTGCTGAATCAGACTTAATGAGCTGTAGGTCCTAACGAGGTCTGAAATGCAAGTGTTGCTTACTGTATGTCGGGTTCCTCTTCTTCACTGCACTCTAACTTTGCTTTTAGAGAATTTATTCATGAAATCAATTAAGTTATTAATATTATTATGTCTTTTATTTAATTTATTAATTCATGTATTCTTAACCTTATTGTTTATTTCTGATTTATCTGTAATTTATGGAGATTTATTTACGCTTGCCTTGATTATTTTTCGTTAATTTTGGTTAGATTTGGTATTCATTGATGTTTTTCTGACTTGGTTCTCTTTTAAAAGCTGTCTACCCATCGTTCTATAGCTCCTACTACTAACCTCTTCCCTTGCCCATTAAGCAGACATATCTCCGGCCTAGTCTGGATCAACTGAAGTACATTGCCAGGATAACATTGGACGATATATTGCCCTCCCTTTCTGCTATCTGTGTGTCAAATTCCCTTCCCTACGGGAAACAGCAAGAATAACCTCTATGTTTGAACGGTACACGCTCAAAACAGCAAGGTTTGACATGCAATAAGGCAATCCTGCTTGGTTCTGTCGGTGAATGATTGTAAAGATTTACAAAGAATACAAATGTGGCCAGAGTAGACGAATACATGAATAAGCAAGTCAAGATGGACACCTAAAAGAAGCTCTGTACCCTCCTGAGGGTCTGGGGGCTGTTTGAGGTGGGTCACTTGTTGTCTCTCCTAACTGGGCAGCCTTCTCCAAAGGTCCGGGCATGGCTAATTGTGGGGACAACCATGCCACCATTTACAGCTTAAAAAGCATTCATTGTATCAGAAAACATTTGGAAGCAGATGACTGATAAGGAACATTTAGAACAGTGACAAAACAAATGCATCTCTAATATCTTTGTTTTCAACATTCTTGCCATAAAATTTCCCCTCCTTCTGTCTCAGCAGATGTTATCAGTGTGTCGTCGAGATGAATGGAAAAAAAGACCCTAGCTGTCCGGCCTCTGGCCTTCTCAACCTCTGTGCTCTGGCTGCAGATAATAACAACGTCAGTAATAGAGGTAGTGCTCTATTACTGCTGTCACTGATGAGGCTGCAACAGAGTTACAAACTGCAATAAACCCAGCAGGAAATGATGAATGATGCCATATCCAGCTGGCAGAGGAAACATCTTGGGAGGTTGCACTGTTATGTCCAACTAGAAAATGCATTTCCTGCAGAAATGAATGAATAGCTAAATTGCTAAAGCTAAACTGGATTAAATGGAAGCTTAAATCGATATGAATAAGTATGGAAGACTTACAAAGGCTGTGAGAAACATTGATGAAAATGCAGAAATATGAAACAAATTGTTTAAAAAATCTCAAATGCATTGCACTGCACTGCTGAAAAACTTGGAAGTTGAAATGTAAAATTGTCAGTTGGAAGCTGAACTGCATTACCTTAATAAGCTAAGAGCTGAAATACATTGCTAGAAAAGCTGGAAGCTAAACTGTAATACTGTCAAAACTGGAAGTTCAAATAAATTGACTAAAAAGGCTGAAAGTATAAATACTTTGTCTTATTATCAGTCATATCCATTGCATAGAACAAACAAGCATGACCGTAAAGAGCTGAGAGGTGAATTTATTGCCTGAAAAGAAGGGGGCTACATATATATATATGGGTGAAATCACGTGTGTGTGTGTGTGTGTGTGTGTGTGTGTGTGTGTGTGTGTTAATGTTCATATTACTGTCTGTAGTTGCAATTTTACTGTCTGGCAAAAATGCTGCGTCATGCTTACTAATCAGTGACCATATTTGTAAACACAGCGGAGATCGCTTTGATCTCTGTAATCAGCTAACAACCTGTCACCTGCTGTTAGACTGTTCCCATTACAGTTTTTTTTGATTGCTTAAGCACTATTTTAAAAATAGGGACCGGTTTTTCAAAACACTACACACAATTAGCACAACCACTCACCCAATTAGCAGAACACCTCAGACCCTTTGCAAAATGAAACACTTGCAAAAACTATACACATAAAAACCATATTTTGTTACCATATGAAACACACACGTTTCATATGACTTAGTTCTGTTTGAACCAGTTACACACTGCTGTTGCTAACCTAAAACACTTTTAGCAATTCCACTTCTCAGTGATTAGAGTACTGTAAATTAAGTACCCAGAGAAAGTGCAAATATACAATATGTTCACCAAACACACACAAGACCAATGCTGCACACTGAGGAAAATCCAACAGTTTCATGCCCAAGAACACTGTGACATGTGGACACTAGGAGCTGTAACAATGTGCAACACAACGTAACACAATGCGACATGACATTATACAATACAGTACGACCTCACTTAACATAATTTAACAGTATACAATGATGACATAACATGACATGACAACATAGTAATGTGGCTGTTATGGTTTCGGTTTGTTGCTTGGTTTTCTGTTCTAATTTGTATCTGGTATTTTGGTTCTATGTCTTGTCTCCCTGTGATTGTGTAATTTATGGTCTTGTTTTGTATTATGTTCTGATTCCTGTTTTATTTTGATAGTCTAGTTTTCTGTCTTGTCTAGTTTTACTTCCTGTGTTTTCCCACCTTTTTTGATTACTCTGCCTCTCCTCTCCTGTCTCCTGTACTCTGTTTCACCTGTTGTATCACCTGTCCCTTATTTGCTCATTACCTCTTGTATTTAGCCTCTGTGTTCCCTTTGTCTTGTGTCAGATCGTTTTGTGTCCTTGCCCGGTTAGTTTGTGTGTGTTCGTGTGCTTTCCCCGTGTCAGTTCTTTATTTCCCTTTGTTTTTTGGATACCTTTCTTCTTATTTTTATATTTAATTTAATAATTTATACTGTTTATTGATCCCCAGTGGGGAAATTATAATTTACACTCTGTTTGTTAGAAATCACTACACACAGGCCTGAAATACACACACATGCTCAGGACCTATTCATGCACAAATGGAGAGATGTCAGAGTGAGTGGGCTGCCAGTTCTGGACCAGCACCCTGAGCAGTTGGGGGGGTACGGTGCCTTGCTCAAGGGCATCTGGCAGTGCCCAGGAGGTGAACTGGCATCTCTCCAGCTACCAATCCACACTCCATACTTTGGTCCATACTGGGACTTGAACAGGCGACCCTCCGGGTCCCAACCCAAATCCCTACGGACTGAGCTACTGCCACCCCCACTGCCACATTTTGGAATTGGTTTTTGCCTGCTGCTTCTCCCAGGACTCCCTTGGTTCATTTTTTGTGTTTCGATTAATAAATCCTCTAGTTCAACCCTTCTCCTGCCTGCCTGCCTCTCCCTGCATTTGGGTCCTTTAATCCCTGGAAATGTAACAGTGGCAACATAATGTGATAACATAACACATGATATGGCATGAAATACAATTTACATGACTTAACATCACATGACATAAGAGATGAGATTAGAATGACAATATGACATAATGTAATATAACATGGCACAAAACAACTGACAATGACAAAACATGACATGAAATAACAAAAATATGACGATATAACAATATGAATTAATATGAGTAACATTAACATAACAACATATAACATGACATTCTCAGGACATGAGACTAAAAAGGTGCTGGGTAATATTACTGTAAACTTGTTTATGTTCTTTTGTCTAAATTAACATTTTAATTTCTCTGAGCAAGCTCTCAACTGGATAAAATCATATCTGTCCAGTAGAAAGCAATGTGTTCGTATTAATGATTCAAAGTCCCCACTCTGTGAATGTCCAGTAGGGGTCCCCCAAGGCTCCATACTTGGTCCAATCTTGTTTACACTGTATATAAATGACCTGCCAGAGGCATGTAAAAATGTTGATGTCCAGATGTATGCAGATGATGCTGTAATCTTTACACATGCTAAGAACTATCAAGCGATAGCATCCACACTTACATCTGCTATGATTCACATTGATGACTGGCTCACTAAGTCATGTCTCTACCTAAACACCCAAAAAACAGTTTGTATGGCGTTTACTAAACAAAACATGAAGGTGTCACATTCTAATGTGTTCCTTAGAGGACAGGAGCTTGATATTGTTAATGAATTCAAGTATCTAGGAGTCATGTATGACTCCACCCTAACGTTCAAAAGTCATGTGAAAAAGGTGGCAAATACAGTTAAATTTAATTTGCGGAAATTTTAAACAAGTTAGGCCATTTCTTGACAACAAAGCTGCCAAGTTGTTTTTGTATACTATGATCCTTTCACATATTGAGTATTGTTTTACTAACTGGTCACTAACTAGCATAACTACTCTTAAAAGAATTGAATCTCTATTTAAGAAAGCCATAAAAACTTTTGATAAAAAGGCATTGTCATTTCACCATTGCGAGATCTTAGAGAGACATACATTTTTAAGTTTTGAAAATTTTAAACATTTCAGGTATGCTTGTTTAGTATATAAAGTGTTATATAATCTTGCCCCCCCCCCCCTCCACTGCATGGCTTCATTCAAAGACTTGAAAGCGGCGGAAGTACACGTGCCTCTGTAAAAGGGGACTGTGTGATACCATTTAGACGCACCACTTTTGGACAAAACGTATTGTCAATAATAGGAGGTAAACTCTGGAATAGCTTGCCCCTCCCAATAAAAGAGTGTCCTACATTCAACACTTTTAAAACTTATTTAAAACAGTGGCTTCTAGAAAACCAGAGACGCACTCACTTTTAACAGTCACACATTTCTTTACCCATACACTTTCACTGGTAAATCGAATGCAGTATAGAGGTGGATGAATAACGTCTTTGTCATGTATCATGCATCATGTATTTTTGTTTTGCTTGTTTGTTTTGTCAATGTCACTATTATGTGTACCTTTTAATGTATAGTGAATGAGCGCTGTATGATTGCTAGTTGTCTCTGTTAGTCTTATGTCACCTGCCTAGGGACTGCAGATGGAAAGTAGTTATTTTAACTAATTCTGGCATATTTACATGGTGTTTTAATACAACAATGTTCATAAACATGCATGGTCCCTATCAAATAAACCAATAAAATAAAATAAAATAAATGCTAAAGCGTCTCAAATTTGATTCTCTCCATCAATGCACTGACTAAAAATGAAAGATAATAGGTTCATCTATTTTTCAGAGACACTGGCTGATGAACTTCAGGTATTGATTTTTGCTCTTTTGCATAAAAGATTGAGTAGGGGAACTCTTTTGTCCAGTATAAGCACAAAAAGAGGAAAGTAATGCACAGAAGGTGAAGAAGATGGGATTCGTTGAATTGAATCCGTCCACATGCACCATGTTAATACAAACATGTATGTAGAGAGGAGCGAACTAAATTTAGCCATTTATCATTAACTGCTAGCAGTTAAAATGAACTGCACCTGAGTAACACAATGAGAACCAAGCTCCTTGGATCAATGAAAAACCCAGCTATGCCACAGATTTCATATTTGAAATCCTTTTTTTTTTCAAGAGACAAACATCACAATATATTACCTTTAATGTTAGTTGGAAAGACAACTTAAACTTTTTGATGGTCAAGGTGAAGAAAACAGGCTGGCTGATGTAACCACAGAAACATCACAGGACATGTAATGCAATAAGCTCACCCAGTGGCCATCTCAGAGGAGAATCTAGCAACCAATTAGTGGAAAGTCTGAAGCCTGCTGCCTGACTTAGGTATCCTTGAGTTAGATATTGAACTTTTTGCCTTTACCTTGGATTCAAGAATGCATCACAAGTAGGCCTAACAGCTAGACCAGTATGAAACTTGGAGCTGCTTGGAAAACAAATTAGTGACATTTATAACTGCACACCTGTGAGGTGAGTGAGAGATATGAAACCCTCTAGATATGAAACCCTCTAGCTCACCCAGTAAGAGCGTTCGCCCAATGTAGGCCGGGTTCGATTCTGACCTGCTGCCCTTTGCTGTGTGTCATCCCCCATCTCTCTCCCACTTTCTAGTCTATCCACTGTCAGTTCATAATAAAGGGAAAAAGCCCCAAAAAATAATCTTAAATCTTAAAAAAAGGGGCAGTCATGACTTTGCCATCGTAGGAGAAGAAAATTGGCGTCTGCGAAAGTTCGTCAAGGGAGGAGGTTGAGATGAATGGATGTGTCAAACAAACACAGGACTTTCACGCAGAAGACCGCTGCTTACTGTATGTCCAGTGGGTTGTGTTGTGGCTTTTTGCATGTGTTGGCCACTGTACACATACAAAAGTCAACATTCTTGCTTACATAACGCACTTAACCTACGTAACATACTCAACTTCTACTCTTTTTAAATCCTATTTATGTCTTATGTTTATTGTCTTGTGTTTGTTTTATTTTTTTGTGATGCTTTTTGTTTTATTTGAAAAACTTTATATTGCCTCATTGTTAAAAGGGGCTATACAAATAAAATTTACTTTATGGGTGTTAGTAGTCATGGTTTTCCAAAGTCGTTTTGAAAGAATGTCCAAACAACCTTGTGAAGTCCCCAATGTCAGAGAAGATCTGCCAACACGGAATAGAGAAGATGATGGAAGTGTGGGAGTGACCCCTTCAGGCATAGAGGTTTGAACTTGGTTGTTGTTGGTATAAAACTCATACTCCAGTAAAAGTTTTACAAAGGTAAGAATATCAAAAAGCAAACTTTTGTCCTAAGCATTTCACCTTAGTTTTATTTAATAATATTTGGCCATGTATAAAGGAAGTCTTTTACTTTCATCTTTAGCCCCAGAGGGTGATAAGGGCTCCAGGCTGAACAAAAACTTGAATTTTAAAGAAAGTTAGAGAAAAACCTTTTGATATAATAAAAACTGGTTTGTGCAACTGTTTCTCGATTTTCTCCCAGATGCACCTAAGGTTAGACAACTGGCCAGGCTGATAAGATCTGTAAAGGGAAGAGATTTTTGTTTTTCCCTTGAGCAATTGCTGCTGTAATGCCCTTGAGCTAAGCATTTACCCCTGCAACTGTGCCAGTGGAGCATGTAAACTGTGTCAAAATTCAGTGGCTGAAAGGCCGTTTGAACCATCTCAGAACTGAAAAAGGCCCATTATGATGCCATAAATGCTGCTGCTGCTGCAGCAGCAATGGTAC
The DNA here is from genome assembly GCF_008315115.2 of Sander lucioperca. NCBI lineage: Eukaryota > Metazoa > Chordata > Actinopteri > Perciformes > Percidae > Sander > Sander lucioperca. The sequence continues at coordinate 44,695,895 of NC_050177.1, forward strand.
AAGCCTAAAGAACCATTTTATGATGCTATATAAGGCTCATGTGTATATATGGTCGGTTAAACACTGTAAATTGTATTTTAATGCTGTGAGAGATGTCAATTCAGCTGTTCCCAGCAGAGGGCAGCAGTGATAAAATATTGATGAGCCTTTCCTCTCTCTCCCTCTCTAGTCTAATTTGAGTTCATAAGGGAATTCCAAGCGTCATTCAACATAGTATTGTATCAGCATAGTATGTATTTAAATTGGGTCATTTATGTAGTAGAAATGTGAAATATAATAATAATAATTTTAGAAGTTGGTGCCTTCTAGACCGAGAAAAGCCAAAAAAAAGAATTTTTGGCTCATGTCGATGAAAGACAACTCCCAGAATGCACTTGCTTCGCTTCCCTAGGAGGCCATTCCAAGCCACGCCTACCGGTTACAGAGTGCAGTCAAGTCAAGTGGGTTTTATTGTCATTTTAACCATATACACTGCATATAGTGAAACGAAACAACATTTCACCGTGGCTCAAGTGGTGTTACACATTTAAAATATATAAAAACAAAATTTTATAAAAACGGCATTATATAAAAACGACATAAAACGAAATACGAGACGGGCTACATTTAGTGCACACACATTATAGACTATACATAAAGTGCAATTACTACTTAAAGTAGAGCATTTAAGACAGACAAGGGACAGGACAGACAACAGACAACAAAAGACAGGGCATAAGTAGAGAGCAGCATCTCTATCTGCTCGGAAGGCTAGCAGGCATGGTAGCTGGATAGCGGAGTCTGGTACACTGTTGTTTAGCCATGTTTCCACGTTGAGAGTTTCGTTGAAGTTGGATGTAGTCCAGTTTGTTGTCTAATGAGGGGACATTTGCAAGGAGGATGGGTGGGACAGGTGGCCGGCTAGCGTTAGCTTTCCACCTAGCTTGAACTCATGCCCTGTTTCCGCTTTCTCGCACACCGCTTTCGATGTCCCCTTCCACGGCTAGCGACATCAAGCGTCACCGCTGGCTGAGGTGCTGGTCTGCGTAGCAGGAAAAACTTGCGTAGTGTGTTGAGTATTCCGTCTGTAATAAAGTTTCCTGCATATTCTCCGAGCTGTACCAATGTATCCCAGTGGTACACATGTGCGGTAGTTTGAATGCATATCATTGCAAGGTTGCTGCTGAAAAGAGAGAGCCTGTTAGCTTAGCTTCAAGATGGCTGACACTCGACTTGCATCGGGTAGTGACATTCCCACCCCCTGGGCGGGTTGAAAACATGCGGAACTAGCTGGCTGTAGTCTAAAGCCTCCGATGACGCAAAATGACGATTTTTGCGTCCTCAGGTTTTTTTCCAGACACACAATACAGAGAGATCTATCGTCTCAGGGGGACATGAGGAGGGGGGGGGAGTACGGCCATTCGAAAATACTACTGGGTTTCTACTGATACAAAGCTTAATACTAATCGGTGAAGTATCCCTTTAATGCCAGATCAACTTTCATTCTTCTTTTAGCTCTATTTTTGGTCTCTATGGCTCTTTAGCTGCTAAATAAAAATATGTCTATCTCACCATCACAGATCAGACAGCACTTTTCCTCAGGCTGAATGGTTTGGGGGCAGATCAACACCGGACGACTGGATCACAGTTTGCTTCTGCAGAAAAAAAAAAATGCAAAAAAGATGACGAGGAGTAGATTTTAAAAATAACATACAATATTCAGTACTAACATGCACTTCCCACTTCCCAATGTATGTACTTCCCAGCTTCTCTTCAAATGCTTTAACGTTTTAGTGCCAAATCATGCATCCTTGTTGACTTGTCTTTACCTGGCAGCTGCAGGAGAAGCATTTGTCGTAGTTGGGAGTCCAGTGGGAGCCATGAGCGTGATGCTGGTTCTCAAAGAAGCAGGTATGGGGGTCTTTCTTCAGCTCCTCTGAGTCCTTCGCAAAGAGATCGTCAAACTCAGACTCCTCCATCTCCCCCCTGGTCCCAAACTCACAGTTGGTTGGCACATGGACCTGTACAGAGGGGGTTTGCATAGTTTGTCCAAATCATTTGTGGGGAAACACTGAACATTTCTATTTTTCAGACGGGAAGATAAAAAAAAATATATATATATTTGTTACAAAATATTATCAACAGCTTTTACTGTTACTTACATGAGGACGTTGGCTCGGATCTCTCTCAGGATGTGTTGTCGGTACACAAGCTGACTTGGCTGGGTACCAAAATGGGCTCTGAGGAGAGAGACAGTCCCCAGTATTTAGCAAGACTGAAATGAAATTGGTAGGAACTGATAGACTAAAATAGTAACATATCACAAAAGAGGATTCTTGTCCCAGGTTTGTTTTTTAACCTGTACTTTCCTTGGAGGAATTGTAAAACAAGTGTTTTGTTGAAGGACATCATAACAGCTCTTGCAGGGGTAAGAAATCTCACTTTGAAGTTTTGAAATAGTTCTATCAAACCCACATTTTCTCTATATCTCAGTGCCAACCCTTCTTTGTCTTCTCACCTTTGTCTTTTTGTTTGATGAGGCCCACTAGGATGAGGATGAAGTGGAGGTTGTTCTCGGTGTCACTCAGCGTCAACATGGCGAGGCCTCCCATGCCTGAATTCTCCTCCTCCGATGTCAGCTTGAACTGAATGTCTCTGTACACAACACACACATGGACATTACCATATTGAGTATCTGTATTCTGTTACAGGACTTCGATACAAATACTTCTCAGTAAACAAAGCCCACACTTTTTAGCTACATTAATCCATGCAAGGCTTTTTAAGATTACATGAGAACATATACAATTCCACTGCTTTGTAAATATTGAGTTTACTGTGTAGGATAGACTGGGTACAGTACACTTTGCTTTTTCTATTACCACACCAAACTAGGGAATGAAAAGAAGTAACTTTCCTATGACATTTCCTTTACTTGTCCAATAAAATATCAAACAATACATTCTTAAGTAGTAAATTAGATCATAAACACAAGCTTTTTTGTTCAGTTGGAACAGCACCCGAGTACAGTTGAGACACCCATCCATAATGCTGTAAATCTTCCTAACCAATTTACACATTACATTTTTAGTTTCTATTCAGTATATGATTTGATTTGTTTAGTTAAAAGTAGTTAATTTATAAAATATTCTATAGTAATGATAAACAGGGATAACATATTTCCTTTTAGTTCATCATTTTAATAACAATTATAACAATAATAACAGCAATAAAACCGATGAACATCAAAGGCCTAAATAAAGCCAAAATAACCCAAAAATAATTACAATAAACATAAATAAAACATAATAGCCTTTGATATATTGTGTCTCAACTGTACCCCGCAGACGCAGACCACCTCGAATAAATTTCCCACGACCAAAGAGGATGCTAATACGCATGTCCGAAGCAAAAAAAAAGAAAAGACAAAGAAATCACAGCTCAAGCTTGTCGCGCACGCAAGTTATTTAAGGTGTTTCAACTGATCTAGAAATGAAGGAAACAGTACGTTAGTTCAAAAAGCCAAAGAGAAAAACACACTAGAGACGTGTAATGCACTCGAGAGTTATTGGCCGAGTAGTAGGCTACTCTACCACGTGAAGGCAGTGAACAATCTGGCGCTGACTGTAGGAAGCTCAGGGATTTTCAACAGGAGCCTGATTAGGTGATTGCAACCAGGTGCGCAGCTGATGAGGTGATTGCAATCAGGTGCGCAGCTTTGCCAGGTGATCCATTCCAAAGCCCTGCCCGAAACCACACCCACACACATAGGAAGTTGGAAACAAAACAAAAACGGAATAAAAAAACAAAACCCTGGGTGCAACAGCACTGACTGTAACACATTTAAAAAATATATATATATAAATAAAAAAACATCAGAATGCCATAATATCCTGCATGCACACGCACCAGCAAACAGCGCCTTGTGTATGATGATCTTCCCCTCCACTTCTTCTCGTCTGCTCACCATATCAGTTTACTGATTTATCAGGATAATATTGGCCTTTTATTAAACTCAAGTCTTGTATACCTCTGACCTGATGGAATTGAACTTTGTAATCTAATGTTCAGAGAACAATTTAAAGATGTTTAATCTTTAAAAAAATGTTTTTATAACGTTAAATGTTAAACTAAGACATAAGATTTTAACTGCAACATTCAGAGGATGTTTTGAGGATGTTGTCACGGCCACAGATTATGTTACATGATAACAAAGGAAGAATATTCTCAAAGAAACATTCTGACAATGTTTTCAGGATGTTATTAAGGTCTCCGATTACAGAACGATTTTTATTAAACGTTCCTGTAATGTGATGTGTAAACAAAGGTAGAACGTTCTACCTGTAACATCCTGAAATGGTTTTGGGGATGTTGTTGAGGTAACAGATTACAAAATGTTTTTTTTTTTTTTTTTTATAAAACATTCTCACAATGGTAGCTACATAATAACAATGGAAGAAAATTGTTGATGAAACATTTTGAAAATGTTTTGAGGATGTTATTGAGGCCTTAAGATACAATGGTTTTCATAAAATGTTCTTGTAATGTGACAAGTTAACATAGGTAGAACGTTCTACCTGTGACATTCTGATGATGTTTAGGGGATGTTGTTGAGGTAATGTTTTTTTTTATATAAAACAATCCCCACAGCAAATTTCTGGAGTTGAATAATATGGAGTTAGTCAGACCAAAAAATGTTAGTGTTAGATTTATGGAGTTTATTTTCTAAATTTGACTACAGCTTTTGTTCAGGGATACTCTTTGACTGTTTTATATTTCAGTGTTCATTCGTTGGGTGTTGAGGAACGTGATTCAACTACTCCTGTTTTTTTCCCTACAGTTCTGGTTAAAATATCAGCCTCGCCAGCAACAACAACTAAATTGTGTTATCTACACTGGCTTCAGAGTGGGACAGTAACATGACTTCTCTTCTCATCTTGCTGCAGTCCAATTCCAATAGTTAGGTAAATTATCAAAGTCATCCTAGTGACAGTGATCAGTTGCCCAGGAATGTTGTGTCGAACAATTATAAGAACTTTGTGACATAATGGTCTAATAATGTTAAAATATTTTAACAAAATGTTTCCACAAAACATTTGAATAATGGTTTTAAAGCATATCCTATTCTAAAATAAAATTCTAGGAACATTAAAAAATGTGCCACTGAAAACATTTTAAGAATGTTACGGCCATAGACTGTTAATATTAATGGACAAAGCATCCGGATCGGCGAAGTGCTGCAAATGTGGAAGTGCCTTAAACCTGCATTCTATCTGAATTCTGACAAAATCAATAAAGCAGGGGGTGTTTTAGGGCGTGCCAGTGAAAGTGTGTAACATAACGTAGAGTGTAAGGGCTCCTCCCTCTCCTCTAAAAACGTCACATCCGCAACCAGGATGGCTGCGCCCGTAACAGCAAACTCAACGACTCATAGCAGATCTCCACAAACCAATGGGTGACATCACACATACTCTGTCCATTAATATTAACAGTCTATGGTTACGGCATAATTTTCTAACAATGTTAATACTAAACATTTTAAGAAGGTTATCACCAAATATTTTTAGAATGTTTGTATACAATTGTTATCCTAGCTTTAAAGAAAACATTTTGAAAACCAAAAAAAAACTTCCAGCTAAAAACATTTTAAGAATGTTAGGGCATTCATTATGTTCTAACAATGTTATTAAACAATTTAAGAAGGTTATCACCAAACATTTGTAGAATGCTTTTATAGAAAAACATTCTGAGAACCAAAAGAAAACTGCCTGCTAAAAACATTTTGAGAATGTTAGGTTATTATCATTTTAAAAAGCTTATCACCAAACATTTTAGAATGTTTTAGTAAATGTTATCCTACCTTTAAAAATAACATTCTGGGAACCAAAAGAAAACTTGCAGCTAAAAACATTGCGAGAAAATTGCATAACATTCTCCGAATTTTGGAGCAAAACAATTTCCAAAATAAGTCAGTTTGTGATGTTTAGAAAAAGGCAATGAAGCAGGAAGGCAGTGTCACTGTGTATGTGTGTGTCTTTTGAGTGTTTATCGTTTATTAATGCAGAGTCGGTTATGGAAGAAAAAGTCAGAGTTTGAGCATAGAGTCACGGAGTGAGAGCATTCATCACACCAATACTTACTGTAATTTTTATCTCTCCCAGGAAACACACAGACACACAAATAGTCACATTATGAGAACATCATTAATGGAAGCAAGAGGGGATAATTTTCTATTTATGTGATGTCTTACCATGTCTGACTGTCTCTTGGGGACTCAAAAGCAATGGTCCCATCTGAATCCAGGAAGCCTATTTTACTGGGGCGGCCCATTCTGATCAGTAAGGGAAGACAGAGAGATAAAAATTTACTAAATGTAATGCCTTTTCATAGACATAACTCAGCTATTTTACAACTTCTTCTTAATTCTGAGTGCTACATAAAAATTATGGTTGAAACAACAGATTGTGACATTTGTAGAAGAAAAAATGAGCAGTGATTCAACTGAGGCTAATCAGAAAATATGTTACAGTAAAGAGTTACCCAGTGCTGTTGTTTGTTCAGTGTTTGAATTAGATAACAGTATGTTGAGCATCCCATATAATATTATGTTAACTTACATTTGTGTAAGCGTCTCTGAAAAATAATTTACTATTTGAAAAACATATGTTGGAGACAGACATATACAGGCATGATCCTTTTTAGTCTTTTATGTGAAGACATGCACACACATAAACAGCTTATTAAAGATAAATTATCATCTTCCATCCCATTGCTTTGTTGTCAGCTGTCTAATTTGTCATTCAGTAGGTGTGTTTAGCCCTTGTGACCCTATCTGTCACACACCTTAATATGGATGTGACAAACACTGTTTTTATGCATTCAATAGAAGAATACAAGAGAGTCGAAGCAAAGGAATATGAGGTTTATGTTTGAATGTTTCAGGGCTGAGTCTAGTATTAACAACACTTACTTAACACCACGTACTTTTCCATCTCTTATATTTTGACTCGTCCTGGTCTCAGTCACAGTTAGATGTTGACTTTTTTGTCCCTATAAAAAACAAAAAATCACCAATGCATGTGATCACAAGCTTTGGAGACTGAAATAATTTTAATTGAAGATACAAGCGAATGCTTATTTTCTTTTTGCATGATGTTTTGAGTTGTCCAATGATGTAAATGCTGCTCCTCTGCGTTACAAATAGCCATTTCAGGTGGTTTGGACATCTGATCAAGATAGCTCCTGGTCACCTCTTTGCGGAGGTTTTCTGGGCATGATCAAATAGGAGAAGGGCACCAAGGCAGACCCAGAACACGCTGGAGGCGTTAGATCCCATGTGGCCCGGGAAGGCCTGAGTATACCCCAATAAAAGCTGGAGGATGTGGAAGATTTTTTTTTTAGCCTGCTGCCATTACAATTTGGATCCGGATAACTAGTGTAAAATAGATGTGTTGATCATCAGTGTTTCTGCTTATCATGCACCTCCAGTCATTTTCCATTGAGAGGAAGTAGAGCTATCATGAGATTTATGAATGAAAGCCCTTGTTTATCCTTGAAGAGAGCAGTTCCTCAAAACTTGGGGGTTAAACTACGAAGGCTGGCACTTAAAACCAAGATTCACACAAAGCAAGTCTGTCCTAATGATTACCTGCCCACACACATATTGTGTTGAAGTGGAAAACATCTATTTTTGTAGAGTTCAGCTCAAGTTCAACTGCATGCTAAAAGCTATAGGTTCCCTGTATATGTTTCACATTGCTGCAAAGAAACATCAAACAATTCAGTTTCTCAGAATCAAGTTTCTGAAGCGTAATTAAATTGAGCAAAGGGTTTGACCTCGGGGAAATATATCCTTTGCTAAAAGTTGAAATCTAACTGTTTACATCTGATCATCTCAAAGTTTGAAAGGCCCCAGCCACACAGAGCAGTGTGCAGCAGCAGTTTTCTGTCCACTGATCCACTTTGGATTCACCTCAGGTCAATGTAGTTTTTCTGACTTTTATTTCAAGGCATAATCTTTCAAATGTGGTTCTACTCTTACATTATATTATATGACACATTTTATATTTTATAATATTATTGATTTGCTCAACAATGATTTTGTCAACAGCTGGTGACACTAGAGATGAAAAGCCAAGGGATCAACAAAGTCATCAGGATATGTCAACTGGAAACCATTCATAATTATGGGCCAAACCATCCAGTAGATGTTAAGATATTTGACTGGATTATTGAAATGTATCTCCTGTTGGAAGGCACTACTGTAGATGAAAGGTTAGAGGCTCACCAAGTCAGTATGCTTTATTCTTGGGCACCCTGGATATATGTAGGTAGTCACCTTGAATGTCGGTAAACAATTTCTTGGCCACCCATCAAATAGTTATGGAGATATTTCAGTTTGGACTAATAGTGGAATGACTGATAGACAGAGAAACATCCCCATCCAAAAAGCCATGCTGCTAGTATTAAAACTAAAAGGATTGTTTAATGTTATGACCTACCTTGCATCACCCTGTGCCCACCCCTATTTCCCAGAGTGGTGTGGACTTACAAATGGCACACTCTATGCCCCAACTAAGTGTAGTTGGGGCATACCCATGCTTGATTTAATTTGCGCTTCAGAAACGTGATTCTGAGAAACTGAAGTGTTTGATGTTCTTTTGCAGCGATGTGAAACAATTACAGGGAAGTCTATCCTGAGCTGAACGCTACAAAACTACAAGATGCTTTCCATTTCAACACAATAAGTGTGTGAGTAGGTCAACAATTAGAACAGCCTTGCTGTGACAGAAACTAAAGTCAGTCCAATGCTTTAATCACTGTCCAACACACAGAGAGACATCGCTGTCAATTTTCTCTCACTTTCAAGCTTAAAAACATTTCATCAAGTTGCCGGGTAGAGACAGCCGAGCCATGGCAGGGGACGGGTCGGACCAGCGGGCGCTGCAGTATGAACAAACTCTGGTAAGTTTGTCTTGTTGCCTGTCTGAACTTTGTTCACTGGGCACACAGTACGTGCAGTCTCATGGCATTAAGAGGGAAGCCAGACTCCACTGACAAATCTTTATTCTTAACGCTGCTGGCTAATTGTATGCATCTACTAATTACATGATAGCAAGCAAATTGTGGTCAAAAGTTATATTTAAATGAAATAAATGTGTGTTGGTGAAATTTGCATATGTCGAATGAAACAGTGTCTCTATCTCTGTTATTTGTGAAGTTTGTACTTGAGTGTGTGCTTTTGCTGACCGAGGGTGAACTATAAGTTGTCAGATTTTAAGCAAAGTTTAACCCCCTTGTACACTCACGTGAAAGTGACAGAGGCTTGTGGGAAGTCGCTGTGTAATTGGTGATATAAGTAACTAAGGACACGTTTCTATATTGTCTCAGTCCTCACGTTGAATGTCTTTAGCTAGTGTTACAACAGTAAAGGGGCTTATTATCATAGCATCTGAAATTTGCAATCCTGTCCAGTCAGTCTAGTCTCCTGTATGGAGAGATTTTGGCCAAACTCCATTGCACTGTGCTTCCATGCACTTTAAGAAAGCAGTGTATATTGTCAAAATTGCAAATTAGAAAGTGACTTTATGATGTCTGTTTTGAATTTTAAAAAATGTGGTGATAAATGCGGAAGAAACCCCAAATCGCCCCCCAAATGTTTCCCTTCTTGATTTTTTTGTTAATCTTTGTTCCTTTCCTACTCCCACATTGGAATTTGACATGGATCTGGCGAGTGATTTTAAGGCTTGTCATTCAATTAATCATTTCTACCGAGTACGGTTTGGTATTGAGAAAGTGTTTTGCATTGGAACCAGCTGTACATTTTTAAGATTTATCAGAAAGCTTTTTGTTCTTGCTCATCTATTCTTTAAAGTGAAGTGTGGTCTAGATCAGTGGTTACGAAAGAGTCAACACGTGCATAGTGTTGAGCTTGTGCTCAAAAGTATGGTTAAACTTGTCAAAAGGCATAAATGATGAAAATAAAATGTAAATAACTTTATGGAAGGGTGGAAGTCTGTCTAACAAGAGGATTTCCTGCAAAATCATCACATAATTATTGATGTAGTTGTAATCATATTGCCTGAGAATAATCTAACAGTAGTACTGTACATTCAACCCAAGTACAAAACAACATACAGCCAACTTGTGCAGTAAGCAAGATAATATGTATTATATTTGAAAATAAAGATGTTTTTTTGCTTCGAAAATATTTTGGTTTCAGTTCTTACCTATTTAATGTAAAAACGTTCCCTTTCCCTTTCTAATTTTGAAATCTGTCTGCCCAACTATGTTGAACTGATCAGAAACGTTCCTGTAAGCTAACATGAGACTATCTACACATTACTTTTTACAGTTTTTTTTGTATTGCTAAACAACAGTGGTCACAACTGAAGCCACATGTACAGAACTCTGACCACAGTCTGCATTACCAACAGTCACCTCAGCTAAACAGTTCACATCACCTGCAAAACTCATTTCATACAACACAACTCTTCACACACGTCTCAAAACAGGCTCAGTACAGCAAAACAGCACAACAGTCCTCATCATGTCAACACACACTGTCACTCAGAACACACTGCCAAACACCAAAAACTAACAAACTAAAGGTACGTAATAGTAACAAAGAATTGTGGGGCTAATCCTGCCTCTCTCCAGCATCAGGCCACATGTTTTCATCATCACACTGGATGACCTGGCTTGCCATGCACCTGCATCATCTATAAATACAAATGAATGTGGCGTTTCCATTGCTTCCACCTCCATTACTTTCTGAAAAACAGTAAGTGCGCCGTTTTACTGCGGTAAAGGTAGTGTTATTCACATTTTTTATAGCTGTGTATGTAACCTCAGACATCTTACCTGGACATATTGGCATCTTTGCTCTTTTAACTTCTTCTCTCATATGGTACAATGTATAACTGTTTTATTCTTACTAGGTGTTATGTTCACCAACAAGTCAAACAAGACACCTGCTTATGCTTCCAGCTGAAATTGCAATCAGCAGTGTTTGAAATGCAGCAGGCTGAAATCTATTCTGTTTTGCATGTGTGTTAACAGTTTTGACAGCAGTGTGTTAGCATTTGAACAAAGTGCTGTAAATTCACAGTGTTCAGCAGGTTGTGGTTAAAGCCAGAAAAAGAGTTTGGTCCACATGGACTGCTGCTGAGCAGACTGTGGTTAGAGTTTAGCAATAACCCCCCCCCCCACTGTAATTACACACATAGAAGGTGACAGAAGTAGTTCTGCGGAGAACAAAAAAAGAATTTAAGGAAGACGTTCAAACCCTGCCTACTATCACACCTCCGCACACGTGGCCGACTGTTGCTTCAAGTGGGCATGGTTGTTATATTGTCTGCCTTTGGAAAGCTGAAAATTGTTGAACGCAGTACCTCCGAATTAAGCGTCAATTTGGGGGGTTCAATTCAGGCGTTATTAGACAATTTAACAGTCACTTTTGTTTGTTAGTGCTGGTACCAGTGACAGAGAGGCTGCTGGAATTGTATTGACCCTTGTGTCACAATTGGCAAAGCTTTACAAATACCAAGCATGTTTGACAGGGACTTGCACAGGACAGGGTTGCAACAGCATAGTTGACCTTTTCACAGCATGGTTGCGATGAGGACCCGTCAGACATGTATTCTGACAGTTTAACTTGAACCCATCCTCTCTGGGGAATGATACTGCCATAGGTAAATGTCCTTGATCCTCTGTTTTGACTGACAGTTCTACAATTTAAAATCCTGTACCGCCCAGTCAACCTTCTGTGATTGTTGACCCCAATAACACAACAGTGTGTGTGTGTGTGTGTGTGTGTGTGTGTGTGTGTGTGTGTGTTTGTGTGTGTGTGTGTGTGTGGCTAAATTTAGCCAGCAGCATGCCTCCTGTTTGTGTACATGGCAGACGGTATTTGCAAGGTTCCAAGTAAATCTCTGTTCATCATTCAGGGTTTAGCATTGTCAGCATCCGTCAGACCATAGGGGCCAGGTTCCAAGATATGTAAGCCTGCTTCTAGGGTCTGTTTTGTCCTGACATGCATGGAGATTTAGTCAATCTGGACATGTAGAAATAGCAGTGTAAGTTTTGCTTTGCTGTGTACTGTACACAACCATTGGAAAGAAAGGCAACATATAGAGCTTGAAAGTCTTTGTTTGTTTATACCATGCAGCCTACTGTTGATTTTGTCAGCTATTTCAGATTAAGTCTTTGTCTGAGTTCTGACATCAGAAGTCCATGAGTATTACTCATATTTAGGCAATGTTATCCTTATTTTTGGTCATTTTTTAATTTTCAGAAACACTTCAGCAATAGAGCATTCTAATTTCATAAAAGTTTGAATTAGTTCGAATTAATTCTCTTTTACTTTGTATTCGTTTTGACTTGATTTTGAGAAAAGTGACAGCTCTAGTCTCCACCCTTGACTCTAAATCCGAATTGTTACTTTTTAAGCATGGAATTGATTCCATTGGTGCCACCTCAAACCCATGCCCCTGTGTTGGTGTGGACGATAGACGTAATATGTGTAATATGATGATTTTTTTTTTTTTGTCATTTTGAAATTTTTTTAAATGTTTTTATTAATTTTTCATTGCAAATACAATGGAATACAATGATGTATGTCCACTGTAGACATGCAAATTCAGCTGAAAATATGCCAGACAGACTGTATTTCATTTGAAAAACAGCAGATTTGGATCTGTTTAGTACGAGCAAATGTAGTCTGATACACTCTGGGCCCTCTCACATGCAGATAGACTCTTATGAAGTTGGATAGTTTAACACTACACATTTAGGAATGAGGCTACAGTACAGGACTGTATATTCAATCATCCCCTGTTTCCATATGACACTTAACACTAACACTGTGGACTTCAACTGTGCACCACAGGGTTTGGACTGTATTCTAGGAAGCTCAAAATATGCTGTGTGTTGATAAAATAAGATGAGACAACATTATTGGCCATTACATTACATGAAATGGAAATTTGCCTTTGGCATCCTGACAATAATAATAATAATAATAATAATAATAATAATAATAACTCATTACATTTATATAGCGCTTTATCATCACTCAAAGCGCTTTGGGGGGTGGGGGGGGGGGGCTATAACTCTCTACCACCACCAATGTGTAGCTCCCACCTGGATGATGCACTACAGCTTCACGACGCCAGACGCAATACAGGAAAACGGACAGTGAACGGCAGATAAAATACATAAAATACATTTTCAACAGCTGCATCGTTTATTATGTCTCTGTTCAGGATGGTCACAGTAGAGGGCACAAATGACTTTTTGTACCCACTTTTCCAATTTAATGTCAATAATTGTTCCAAGATATTTAAATTGAGTGTCCTGCTCCACTTCCTTTCCCCTTCATAATAAAAGGCTGAAAGACGAGCTGCCTACTCCCACACAGCTCTTTGCTCTTTCTGACATTAAGGTCAAGGAAGCTGCCGTCGAACCAGGTGGCGAGGTCGTCGATGTGCTGCTGGAAGGAAGGGCTTCTGACATCTTGCAGGCAGGACCTGGCACAAATCAAAGTCTTTACACGCGTTTATTTTTCTAATCCCAGGAAAAGAAATATGTCTCATCAGCAACTCTCATGCTGCTGAAATGAAATTAATGAAAAGCCTTGGCGATTTTGTTGAGGTGGGTTTAAATACCTCGCTTTGTTGTGACGGGTGGCCAAGAGGAAATTATTTAAGAGGGAGCTGGTGTCTGGGTGGTGTACAGTGTTGTGGAATTTTCAGAAACACCATGTTGCGGTATGATGAGACAAATGGAAAACTTAGACAACATCAGGTCATTCATAGGTCACAGGTCAGGGGACGAGACTATTCGGTCAGTCTCTAATAACCAAACCTGTTCATGTATGTATGTTTTTCTCTCTACAGATTCAAGGTGTGTAGACAGCTGCATGATAAGGGAATGTATTTTTTCAGGACTGTCTCCTTTTGGAGGTTGATGGGCCTGCCACACTTCCTAGATAGAGCATACTTCCTAGAGAGAGAGAGAGAGAAAGATAGGCTGAACTAGGCTTTAGCATCTGTGATTAGGTACCTGCAATATCTTAATTTACATTAAAAGTTCAGCTAAACGTAACGCCTCCAGCATGAGTTTAAATACACCTTCAGGAAGACAGGAACTTCAGAGAGTTGGGACGGCACTCAATTGAGTGTTCATTAAATGCTTCTGTGTAAGTTATCAAAATTTCCCAAACATTCTTCACGTATGTGAAATGAGTTGTGCTTCTTCTTGTGCTTTTTCCTTAACAACAGTGCAAAACTTGGCGCTTCCTGTCTCGTGTATTGCTCACTTGACTTCTTTTGTATGTGTGTATTTGTGTGTGTGTTTAAGAGTACTTTGTTGTTTGTGTGTGTGGATTGTTGTGCTGGGGTCACAGTAAAGTTTGAATAGCTGGAGCCAATGAGTTGAGTTATTCGGTTCATGCTGAATCTGTGAGGGTGTGTGTGTGTGTGTTTCCCTGAAGTAAAAAGACAACTTTTATCTTTGTAAATATGTATTCTTTTTCTGACCTCTGACCTTTATGGGGGCCGTGATGGTCCAGAGGTACTCCAGGTTATGATAAGGTTTAAAGCTCCATTGTGTAATGTTTGGAGTTGATTCTTAGCAAAAAACCCTTTGTTCTTTCGCACATATGTGCTCATTCATATGTAATTACCTCCACCAACTAATCAAAGTATTCTCGTAAGCGTAGAATCTGCCATTCAGAATCATTATGAGTGAGTCGCTCGTATGTATTCTGCCATGTTGTGCCTCCATCTTTAAAATACGTTAGCCAAAGAGGGACATACCTCCGCGTTTCGCGCTTTTACACTCAGTGGCACCGTGACAAATGCCAGGGGGAGATTACTCGCGAATGCCGGCAGATTTAAAGCCTGTTGAAGATGGAGGATCACGCTGATACTTTACTAACATTAGCTTGCATTCGTTTGGGAACCTTATAGCTGATGTTAGCAATGAAATGGTACCAAAATAACGAAAAACGTAAAACTATTATTACACTGGAAGGAACACTCACGGACGAAGTCGTACTTCTTGGAATAATAATAAGAGATAAGAGTTAAAATGTGATCGGAATGGGAGGGGTAAGAAAGAAACTTTCAGTCAGGCAGCGCAGTGGCTCAGTGGTTAGCACTTCTACCTCACAGCGAGAAGGTTCTGGGTTTGAAACCAGGTCCTCCCAGGCCTTTCTGTGTGGAGTTTGCATGTTCTCCCTGTGCTTGCGTGGGTTTTCTCCGGGTGCTCCAGTTTCTTTCCACCATGAAAGACATGCATGCAACTAGGACTACAGTTGAAAATTAGCCGGCTGGCTAATTTACGACTGGTGCATTTACAGAAATGTTGATTAATGTGCATAATTTATAATTTAATGTCCTAATCAAAATAAATAAATCTTAAATCTTAAAATCTTAGTTGGTTGTCATATACAATTTCACTGCTAGATGGGAGAAATTCTTACACAATGTAACTTTAAGAAAAGTAACCACAGCCAGTTAGCAGCACTGCACTGTATCTGTCTTTGCTACTGTCTCTCTCTCTCTGCCACACCAGTTTCTCTATATATCGCTCTGATTCTTTCACCAACTCACTTTATTCACATAGTGGCCATATTTGATTAGTGAAGAAGATGCTGAACCAGCAATATGGTTGTTTAAATGCCAAATCAATGAATTTCTCTTTTGGAAAAAAATAAAATAAAATAAAATAAATGTTCTCTCTGTTTTTGCTTGTGGGAAGGGCCTGTGGAATGTGTTTGTACATTGAATATTTAAGCTAATAACCTTACTGTGTCGGTTTCCAGAAGTATGGACGCTACAGCGAGGATTTCGGGGAGTACACCAAAGAGGAGGCCGCTCGGCTGAGGGAGAGTGGGCAGAGACGATCTGTCAGCCAGACCCTCAAACCGCTGGAGAACAACAAGGGACGCTGTGCCAAGTGTCGCTGTAAGTTTCTTACCACAGGGTCAACGCTAAGACTGATGATCGGTTCAAATACATCCATTTAAAATGGAAACTCCTATCCGTAGACATAATTTCTATCAAATTATTATTCATTATTATCCAGCTCCTGTAATTTATGACACATGGTTTTAATGCTTCTGTATGGAACTGCAGCAACTCAAACTATTCGACTTTTTGAATTAAAAAACAATAATTTAGGAGGAAGTTTGAATAAAATCAAGAATAATTTTATTCTTGTAGGCAGTGTCAACATTTTACATTGTGATTTTCATTTAAAAAAATATTGGTATACACATACAATTTTCCTGAATTAATAACAGGATATTTATCAATCTTAAGCCTGCTGTTATTGCTGTTTTGTGGCTTTTTCATGACATCATGTTATCATTATATCGTGAAAACATAAAAATATAACATATCTACAAAGTTTTGATATGTAAAAATATAATTCATCAGAATGAGTGTTTCAGCTTTATGTGGAATGAATATTGATCTAACTGCAGAAGGCAGTCACATCACTAACTAAAGAAACACTCAAATATCGCTCGGCCCTGCTGAACAGAGCCTATATTGCCCTTCCAAGAACCATCTTTATTTAATGTCTCTTTAGAATTATGGTAAAATAGCTCTCCATGAACCCTTTATGGTTCTGTATGATAAGAGATAAGATAAGATAAGAAGGCTTTATTGTAAATATATTACAATGAATACAACAAAATTGTGAATGCCCCTCCCAGTGGTGCTTTAAAGAAACTATATTGCACACATCCATATATAACATGTAAATCACACACAGTCAACCACAGACAACGTCGTATACCAACTTTAATCATAAAACAAGGGGAGGTAGGTTGTGATAGATAATAAATATATTGCACAGACAGCGGTAACTTTTAGGATTAGATAGTACATTATTTCTATATCTATTTAGCAGCCTGAACCATCTGAGGGGGGAATTTAGTTCTAAAGACACTTTGCTGGTCTAAATGCAATCGTTGCTTTTGTTTTGGGAGCATGTTGGGCAGTGGGATGGAAAGGAAAGAAGAAAAAATGCTGCAGCGCTGAACGAACATCACAACAACAATCCTTTGCTGTGGGTGCGGGTGGATCCATGTGAACATGCCCCACCTTTCTCTTTGCAATGTTGGTAGTGATGATAATAATTGTGTGTTTGTGTCTTCATGGTGTGTGTGTGTGTGTGTGTGTGTGTGTGTGTGTGTGTGTGTGTATGTGTGTGTGTGGCAAATGATAATACAATTAAATAAGATTGTGTATAGTACACATACCAGGATAACACAGTAGGGGAAGTATGGAATGTCACTCAGATGCATGTAGAAGATGAGACAAGGCATTTTACTTTACATCACACACTCTTACTCTGACAGACACACACACACACACACACACACACACACACACACACACACACACACACACACACACAGTTGCCAGAGGATATCTACATCACCACACTGGCTGTTTCCCTCTCCTTCTGTTTTTTAGTCAGTCTCAGTGTCTTTCTTTCACCTTCTTTTCTTTCCTTTTACTCAATCCTAATTTTACTGAAAAAACAGTGTGAATCTTGGTTTTATATTGGCAGTTAACTCTTTTTCCTTCAAAGTGGAACTCCACCAATTTTATACATTAAAGGTGTTTGGGAGAGCATATGTACACAAGTTGAGTTAAACCTTTTGTGTCTCCAGAGGAAGCTGTGTGAAGTCTGACTCAAGTGACATCACTTGAGGACATGTATCAGTGTCAGTTGGGGCCAAAGACATCAAGTTTGAAAATGTAGGGTTGTGAAGCTCCTCAACTTTGCTTCAGAATCGAGGCTACATTAGCCACTGCTGCTAGCATGACACACGCAAGTCTCCCTCCCAGTGTGCGAAATACAGGGGGTTCCGGGGGGGGTCAACCCCCCCGATTAACCCATGAGACCCCCTGAAAGCCTCAAAAGCAAAATTTGAAGGAGGTCTCAAATTTTGTAAAAAAAAATTATTGTCACTAATGGTCACTAAAATGTTTTTAGGCCCACCATGTCCAGTATTCAGAATTAAAAACATTTATTCACAAATATGTTTGATTTTACACTGTTTAGTGTGTAGAAAAGGAAAAATGTTGCTACTCTCAGAAAAGGCAGAAAAGGGACCGGGTTTACACCTCGCAGAATGGATCAACGGTGATGTTACTAGCTCTGCAGCAAAGAGGCTACACACAGGGACAGCCAGACCCACACAAGGTCAGTGGAAATAGCCCAGATGAAAGAAAAAGACACCCTCCCGAACTGTGATGATAGAACTGATTGTTGTGCATAAGATGAGTGTGTGTGACTGTGCATGTGTCCTTTCTGGCTTCGGCATACTGCATGGTTATCAGTCCCTTCAGGATTTGAGGCCTTTTTTTTAGATTGTTGCAGCCCAAAATGTCTGTAAAAAATTGCGATAAAAGTTGCGATGTCTTTTGTATTTTTGTTGCAATGAAGTTGCGAGAGATAGTGAAAGTTGCAAAAAAAGTTGCGATTTTTTTTTTTTTTTTTATATATATATATAGTTCTTTAAAAATAGAAAGGAAACTTGTTTTGGTGAGAATAAAATTACTCTGGGCTGAGTTTTCCTAGTAACCAAAAAGGCTCAGGATGCTGCAAATGTTGGTATAATATGAAAAAGGCTGGTGGATTTAAGACAAAAAATAATAATTTATTGAATGAATCAAATTTGAACATACAATATGTGTCAGTGGCTTGTTGATCTTTACATTGTCAGTTCATTTCCTATCCTGGCCTGGGACACACATTCATATGGTTTGATAAAATAAAGTTACTTATTGGACTTTAACTTATCATTTACTTACAATAACGAGCACAGCTGTCCTTAGTTTAGGTCATCCTGTATGTCTCCTCTCCAGTTTTTCCTGCATCCACTGTGTGTGGTTTGTGTGTGCGTGCGTCAGTTGCGGGGGGAACTGAGCTGCAGCCCCACCCGCTGCAGAGAGCCGACAGGATTAAAGCTGCAGCAGCTTTCAGCGACTCAAAAGTGAAAAAACGTTACAGCGTAGATTGATGTTAAAATGTATACAGGTTGGCAGGAGCAGTCTTTCGCTGTACGTTTTGATGGTAAATGTGAGATGTTCGAGTCACACACGTCTCCTCTTCATATCAGAAACAAGGAAATGACTTCAGCGACGTACACGTGTTACGCCAACCCGTTCTCACTCCCACTTGGTCAGTGGCTCTCAGAGTCACATACTGATACAAAGTCTGACACGTGGGACTGCTATGATTGGTTGAAGTCACAGGAAACTCCAGTTATTGGTCAAATTTGCAGAAAAGTTGCGGTGATTAGTCAAAATTGCAAGTCGCACCAAATGCCCGATGATTGGCTGAATTCGCGTTTTTGGTGTGATCGCGACATCGCAAAATCCTGGAGGGACTGGGCTATGTAGGCCTTGTGGTTGGTTGTGGTCTTAGTGAAGCAGCCTAGCCTTGGAGTTGGAGAAGTTGGAGTGTGTGTGTGTGTGTGTGTGTGAGAGAGAGAGAGTGAGAGAGAGAGAGAGAGAGAGAGCGAGAGAGAAAGAGCACCCGCCGTGGTGATGTTTGGCTTGTTGTAGGCTGTCTGTCAGCATCGCCGTGGTGCTTTTTTCAATTTGAGAGATGGCCTGTTTGCATGGTTAGGCGAATGTGCTTTGTGTATGTGTTCAATGATATATCTGTCTGATCGTATTTGCTGTAGATGGATGGTTAAATAATGTCACACGATCGGTCATACTGCATGCTCTCATTTGCAAGTGCTCGGATTGCGTGCCAGTCTCCGATAGGCTATACCTGGCATTTATTCAGTTGATTGCTCTTGTAAGTGCACCAGATTGGTGCCAATTATTGTCATGTCTGCATTGTAATGCACAACTTTGCCTCTCCTTGTTATAAAACAACATGCATCCAAACAACTTTAGCCAATGCAACCTCCTATGTCAGTGTTGCTTTACGAATACTATAGCATATCGGATTATCAAAAATTGTTAAGTGTGTGTGTTGTCATGTAGGCTATAGTCTGATTGTCTTGGCTTGCATCCATGAAATATTGTAATGTTATAGGTAAGGTTGGGTATTGTTTGGATTTTTACGATTCCGATGCCAAACCGGTACTTTTAAAATGATTCCAATATCTAAACCAATTCTTGAAAAACAGAAAAAGTGTAATATGTTTAGCGATCACATGCAGTGAATGGTTAATATACTTTTACGTCCGTTTTGGTGAGCCCAGAGGGAAAATATGGCATTTTAAAAGTAGCTTACATTTACGGTAGCTAGCTTACGGTAGAACTACAGAGAAAGTGTGATATTTTTACGTTTCGGAGCGACAGAGGGAAAATATTTCAGTTGACACATTAAGTGGAACCAAAATGAAGAACCAAAATTTGCGTTCTAACCCGGTCCGATTCCTACCGGTTGCGTAGGAAGGTTTCGGTACCCAACCCTAGTTATAGGCCTACTGCATATTGAGAAAATTTAGATCGGTATTGCACAACAATTGGGAGATGGGGACCCCCCCCTGAATATTGACGGGTATTTCGCACACTGCTCCCACCGAACTGTCATCAGTCGAGTGCATTATGGGTAATGTAGGTGCATGGTTTTGACAAGGAAGAAGAATGCATGGAATAAAAAAGACAATACCTCTGGTTCTGCTGCATTGATTGTGATTTTTTAAATTGTCCATCATTAGTCTGACAATGCTAAATCAGTGGAGAACTTTTTTAATGGAACATGCACATACCAAAATAGACATATAGAAAACAAAGACACAAAAACAAGAATGAGAGAATAAGAACAAATTATGTACCCACCCAATCTGGGTAGCTGTAGTCATTATGAAAATCAAATCACTATCATAGGTAGTGACTTTGTACAAAGTACTGTAAGTGACTGTATAATATACAGAATATGAACTACAATAAATCACATTTCTGTACATATACTGCACATCTACAGCAAATAAAAGAGAATGCAAAGCAAAACAATTCAGACAGGGGTGGCATTTGTGTCATAGAGCAGCCTGCAGCACGCAGTCGTTTGAAATATGCATAATGATGTTTTAGATTATTCAGATTTGAGTAACTGGATGATTAAGCCTTAACTTCACCCGTTAATCAGGATGAGATCTCTTAAAGACCAGTATGAACAGGAGTGATGACAGCAAGCAAAACCTGTATCAATGTTTCATATAGGCCTGTCTATTTTTTAAAGAAATATGTGGAAATAATGAGCCTACTTAAAGGAATAACAACCTGCCACCACACTCCAGCTGATGGGGGAAAAGGAGACAAGCACATTTTTTCAATGTGCAAGCAGTGAAGTAAAGATACTATCTGGTTGATTGCTGTGTGTGACATTTGAAATGCCAAATATACCTACCAAAGAAAAAGGCTGCAATTTAATATTAAGGACATCTGTATGGAAAACTGTCACACAGAAGCTTTAAAGCAGAGGAGTAAGGTTAGTTTGTTCTCTGTCCCTGGGTACATTTCTGCTACCCGGCATTTTCCTTGTATTTCTGAATGATGAAAGATCAACACGACTGAATCAAGTCACAGCTGAAGTGCTGTTGAGCATGTTAGTAACCTTTTCCTTTTGTGGAGCTGCCTGTTCTGTATAAATGGAGCGCCCTCTGCTGTAGAGAAGTGCTCATAGGCACCCAGCTCACCCCAGCTAATCTCTCACTCTTCGGTCCTAAATGCTGCAGATCTTTGTGTGTGTGTGTGTGTGTGTGTGTGTGTGTGTGTGTGTGTGTGTGTCCTCTGCTCTAATCTTGGTGATGAGTTTTGCTGTTGTTTCACTGGCAGCTGATGAGTCAGATCCCTCTCCTTCCTCCTCTTCCCATCCTGTTTTTAAGGATCATGACACCAACACCCCAGGAATTGAATTGATTTGTCCCTCAGCAGGTACAGTGCCTTGCGAAAGTATCCGGTCCCTTTGAACTTTTCGACCTTTTGCCACATTTCAGGATTCAAACATAAAGATATAAAAATGTAATTTTTTGTGAAGAATCAACAACAAGTGGGACACAATCATGAAGTGGAACGAAATT